>NC_064616.1:626041791-626344821 GCF_023898315.1 Schistocerca nitens | reverse complement strand
TGCGACCGTAGCAGTCCCGCGGTTCCGGACTGCAGCGCCAGAACCGCTAGACCACCGCGGCCGGTACGGATTCTTAACTATGTAGATGTTTTATGAAAGACTGTTCATAAAAGTTGTTTAAATTAAGAAAACATAACAATTGAATTTTTAAGGCAAATATGAAAAACTAAATCCTCTTTATTTGGACTGTGTCCATCGCTTTATACCACAGAGGTAGGTAAGTATCGTAAAAATATTAAAAACAATCATTTTCACAGCATCGAGCACATGATACAAATACTGCATTTTTACAATTGATACTGTACCATTACAATATGAACCCAACAAAACTGATCTGAAGCCAATCTATGGGATTTGGCCCGAGAAGTAACAAAACTGTTAAGCTGCCAGACGTACAGAAACTAACGCACGCAGCTTTTTCACACGTCACTGCCGAACGTTGGCAGGATATAGAAGGGCTCATCATAAAAGAAGAAGAGAAAATGCTGCGCCTGGTTCGCTTCGTGGATTCTGTTGTTGATAGGCTCGTTATCAACGTAGCAGGTGACACTTCCAGAACTGAAATTTAGTTCTTGGATTCGGATAAGGAAGAAGCTAAGAGATTACCAGATGACTGCCTGTAAGTAATAATTCAGTGGCTTCGATATTTAGCTATTCGGTGAAATCCTTCAATACTCTCTTACGTTACACACAGCTTATGCAGAAAAATTACCCCGTGGTTCAGTGAGGAATTTTCATCATTCTTTTTTTTAATTAGAATAGTGCGTTAGCTACAAACGATAGCGTGTTGCGGTTTTCGTCTAATCGTCTAAGGAGCGTATTGTGGTAGATTTGCAGTGTATTATTTCATTCTGCTTAAGAATTAAATGACGTTCGAAGCTGTATTGCTCTTCTGCTCGTCTCTTTTTTTCGTGTGTACTGCAGCTGGCCACGTCACTGCGGGCTAGCCGTACCAGCTGACCGGCCAGAGCTGTCCAACTTAAATGCGCCGGTAAATCTGTTGTCCCGTATTATCGCTAAGTCGATGTGCGCGTAACGCACAGCAAGAAACGTACCCTTATTATAGTACCCTTATTATAGTACTTGACAGTACTCGAGACAGCTTGGCTGCCGTCCCAAGTGAAACGGAAATCCATTGAGGTTCCAGCAAACGCGGAAGAATACATCAGGTTTATTGGTTCAAATGGCTCTGAGCACTATGCGACTTAACTTCTGAGGTCAGTAGTCGCCTAGAACTTAGAACTAATTAAACCTAACTAACCTAAGGACATCACACACATCCATGCCCGAGGCAGGATTCGAACCTGCGACTGTAGCGGTCACGCGGTTCCAGACTGAAGCGCCTTTAACCGCACGGCCACACGGGCCGGCCATCAGGTTTATTCTTATGATGAATGGATTATAGCTGCTTGCTGTCAATGGAGGGTATAATGGTCGCCTAGTCGTAGATATTGCTATAATCGCACTATTTCACTCCCATTTACGGAGCTTGTTAGCACTTGATGTTAGGTTGGCGCCATTAAAATGCATTGTGGTAATCGCTGCTGCTTGCTGGATCGCTGCTGTGTCTCGATGCTAATGCTGGCTCTAAATCTGGTTGTCTAGGGGTAAAAAGATGAGGTCTCGTGTTTTTTATGTGCTTTTGATGATAAATAATGAGCGAAACCAAGAAATATTTAAACTTCAAATATTTATTACTCTGGTGGCCATCTCAATTCAACTGTCCACCAAAGACAATGACACAACACAAAGTAGCACTTCTTTTACATGTTCTTTGCAGTGTTTATCCACCTCGAACAATAACACACATACACTTTACCAAAGTGACATTCAGACTCGACGGCCGAAATGGCCGTGCGGTTCTAAGCGCTGCAGTCTGGAACCGCGAGACCGCTACGGTCGCAGGTTCGAACCCTGCCCCGGGCATGGATGTGTGTGATGTCCTTAGGTTAGTTACGTTTAAGTAGTTCTAAGTTCTAGGGGACTGATGACCTCAGATGTCAAGTCCCATAGTGCTCAGAGCCATTTATCAAAATCAGATTTTTCTCACTCTGGCCGGCCGGTGTGGCCGTGCGGTTCTAGGCTCTTCAGTCTGGAACCGCGTGACCGCTACGGTCGCAGGTTCGAATCCTGTCTCGGGCATGGATGTGTGTGATGTCCTTAGGTTAGTTAGGTTTAACTAGTTCTAAGTTCTAGGGGACTAATGACCTTAGAAGTTGAGTCCCATAGTGCTCAGAGCCATTTTGAACATTCAGACTCCGTTGCCGACCCTTCTTGCTGCTTGTATTTATAACCTTGTCAAAGAACTACTAAAAAGAGATATAGTTTATAAGTCACATGTACATCTGTTATCGTAATTTGTGCAGAAAAGTTATTAATTTATATCGAGTGATATAATTTAACAGGTTATTAAATTGACAGACAGATTTGTTGACTTGACAGAATAATTCTTTCTTACAAAAGGCCGTTTTTTAGAAGTTAGTCAATTGACTTCTCTAATTTGCATAAATAAGTAAATAACATGAATTATTAAGAATTACATTGGTTTTCGTCTAAAATAGGAGTGTTTACGTGAATACTGAGTGAAAACTGTCTTAGTGAACAAATAGGTTCCACTGGGTGATTTTTATTTAAGGAGATCCAAAATACGTAAGTTGGCCACTATTTTACGCACTTCATATTAATTATTTAAGATGAACTTAGTGTTTTTACATGATGACATTTGCTGTATCAGTGATCAAGTGATATTAACTTTTGTGTGGGTCAGTTATTTAGTATAATTTAATGGGTTGACTGTTTCTGGAGACATGTTATGCAATCATTGTTAACATACAAAATAACTTTTCTATAATCATAAATACTCGATAAACTGGTTGAATTTGGAGGGTATCGCATACTTCGGTAAAGTAAAGCCTTTAATAGGTTCCGTTACAAGGGGGAGTCACAGAACGGCTGAAAATTGGGCCGTCTTCCGTAATAAAGCGAACTACAGCATGCCTGGTGGGAGAGGTTCTGCGTGAGAGGGGGAGAACGCGAAGGTGGCCTGGTGGCAGAAAGTGCAATATTTAAATAATCAAATATTCACTAAAATAGTCAAAACTGATTACAGCTGGGCTACAGAGGATATAAGACGTTACCGAAATCGGTAGAAGTCTTGGAACTCAATAAAATTGTAGCCACATTTGTACGACATCGTGTTTAAAAATCACAAGGGGCGATCAAAAAGTTTTCGTGGCATGACACTAAAGTCCATAATCGGTATGGTGATCACGCAAAATCGCCTTCAGCATTGAGGCAATACTCCCACCGACGCACCAGGTTGAAGATACCCGTTTCATAAAACGCCATGTCCTGCTGCCTGAAGAATTCCTAACTGCCTGCTGCACATCCTCGTCCAACAGGATACCGTTCCAGCAAACGACCAGCCTTTGGGCTATACAACAGGACTGAGCTTACAGTTTCTATCTATTTGTTGGTTTTTAATACTGCCCAACCGTCAACCTGACTCGCTACGAATGTTCTTATTACGTGTTCATGATTCATAGACATTGCACGAGTAGTTACGGAGATACATGAATTCCTAGTCAAAGAGTGGAGACCACGTCAGATCTCCTTTTTGTTTTGACGACAACGTGAGTGTGACCGTGCTACGCAGTCACTTCACGAGATTGTGAGTCGAGAAGAATAATCTTACTAGGATGTGTATTTTATGGTTGGCATCTCTAGAATTATTTAAGTAAAGCATTAGCGAACGATTTTTTTCTGTAGCACGAAGATGGGCATCCTGATAATTTTGTAAGCAGCAACCATACCAGAGCCTCTCGGGAAGAGCTATCTCCAACGGCCGTTAAGAGCTGACGCCGAACTGTAGTGAAAGGTGGGTTCTCGAGTGAGACAGGGTAAACACCATACCAAGCAGTAATGTATGGTAAAATGAACTATTTCAAATATATAGTAGATGAGGAAACGTACAACCAATGGTCTTGTCGATATTGTATTGTTTGCAGATTGGATAAAGTACAATTTTTGAATTTTTACATTTTAATATGTCTAATTTTAAAATCCTTATCGAAATAAACGTTTAAAAAGTTGTCGTTTTCATCGAATGTATACGTGAAGGATCATAATATACGCGTTCGAGGGTCACTACTTTCGACGTCCAGCAGACTTCGTGCCACGACATCACTTCGTAGGAGTACGGTGTCGCATCTTTTACTACTGGATTGAAGCTTCTTTCTGGCAGCCTAGCACCGTAGTTACTTGTGACTGTTAGGACACTTGGTTTACTATTATCTCCAGGCCACAAACGTCACCATTGACGACTATCATGTATCTTATGACCAAATACGGACACTTAATGAACCACCTTCACACTATTACAAGCCCTTCTGTTACCTGAAGTATACAACGCGTTCACGTTTGAATCACCTCTTTCGTTCCGAGCGTTCTCAGTTCCCAGTCTCCTGCCTATCTGGTATCCTCATATTCTACCCAGCCCCCATTCTCATCCCCTGCATCTACATCTAGATCAGGGGCGGCCAAGATTTCGGCTTGCAGACCGTGCCCTGGCACGAGTGCATAGCACTCAGCCTCGCTGCACATTTCCCCCACCGCCACGCCACGTTGTCTGAGCAGGAGGAGGGGGGGAGAGGAGGAAACTACGATTGTGGCGCATTTAAAACTGCAGGGCAATTGCACAGTATACGACATGGTTTTATATTTCACATTTCTCAACAACATAGACTGCAAACAAAACGAACGAATGTTTGTGGCGATGGAGACAATTTCTGTCTGGTACACACTGCGATATACAGAGAGGAGCACGCAATTTCACAGATTTTCGCACTCGAGTTGCCACGTAATCGTGACTTACTTAGTTTCATAATCGAGAAAAGGTCTTTCACACAAATACGTCGATCGAAATATTGTAGCACTTCTGCCACCTCGTTATAGAGACGTGGAATATCTACCTATGGAAAAAATGTACACATCGTGGACAGGCCTAAGATAAAAGGATTTTTCATTAAAACTGGAATTCTCTTGCAGGTCAATCAGTTACATTTACATATGCGCAGCGGTACTTTCAACTCAAACGGCAAACGGTCTCAAAAGCAGATGTAAGATTGAGGGCCCCAAAAAAATTTAATAAACTATCTTTGTAATTCTTCAAAGGCCGCAATGAATTCTTGAAAGCTAACATTTCCTTTAACGGCAATGAGCTTAGGGAACTGGACTGTGTTTGTCAAAAATGTGTCCCTTCTACAAGACAATTTTCTTTTTAAATGTATCCCCATCAATTCAGAAAGAAGTTGTTCCACACCTTGCAATGTCCTACCGTAGGCAGTGTCCAGTCAATTACACTCAAAATTCTAGATCTGCAATCCATTCCGGATGTTCTAATTTTGGCTCCAGCTCTCATTTTTCCTTCACAAATTCAACAATAGCGAGTTTTAAATCGAATAATCGTTCCAGGCTTGCCCCTTGACTTAACCAACGTACTTTGCAGCAATATATAACCTCGACACCCTTTGTTTAGCCTCAATGTCTTTCTTTCTCTGCTAGTGCAATTGTCTCCTTCACCCTTTCTATAACAGAACTACTGTCTGCTATCTTCCAGTAATTCTTACTTTTCGTCTCTTTGCCTTGGTTTCCCTTAGCACAAAATGCGCGAATATGTTCGCATGCCAAAATTTTTGTGAAGATTTTTGAAGGTGCTGAGGAAGGTAGAATGAGGCAGCTGGTACCTCTCTTTTCAGCCAGAGTCCTTTAAAACAGGAGCATATTAGCCGTTTTTGTGATCCGATAGGGGCATTTGTTCCGCTGGTTCACTAATTTTCCCTGCTACAGCTGAGCATCTCGTTCATATGGGAAGAGCTTCATGGGTCGGTCACATTTTGATAGTTGACTTACGTGAAAATTTAAATAACGCAAAAGTAATTTTACACCTCACACCGGATTTTATGTGCACAAAAAATTTACGTGTGCTTCAGTACTATAAACATGTGCCTCCTAGAACTCTTCTGATTATAATGGAGATACTTTACAGTATATTTCTCCGTGCTAAGTAACTTCATAAACTACATTTTCGCCTCACACCGGATATTACGTGCGTATTATATATATGCAACATGTACAAGTAAAGTAAATTTGAACATCTGTATCTATAAAATGGAAAAAGATATCAAGAAAATTTTCAGTGTTGTTAGAGAAAGGGATCTTAGGAACGTATTGTAAAAATTTCAGCCATTTGCTGTGCATAGCCATCTTGGAAACAACTTTTTCGAGTTTTTTCAGGAACCGTCTACGAATTAAAGCATTCCTCCAAACACTCGCTGAAGGCCCACCATAGACCACATATGATGCAAAGGAACCACTTGATTTGCTCCATGTACTTAAGGTGGAGGAAATGTGTCATATTAAAACTTTGACACTGTACTGTAGGATAGTTACAGTAAGACGATCCTTCCACTGGATATACAAATGATCCTCTACCCAACGGCTATATAAAACACTCGACTCCACCTTTCTATCACCAACAGATCCCAATGCATGAGCCTTAGAAAAAACCTTTTTTATGAGCTGCGTTTTGGAAGATACAAGGCAACACAAACTGTCGCATGCCTACCGATATTGGTGTAAACTTTGTTACAGGTTCTTTCAAGCTATTAACTAACAAAAACATATAATAGGCTTAGTACCCACTGAGAAGAATGTATTTTATTCACACAAGCAAAAAGGTTTTAATATACAATAAGACTATTATTTGAATATGTCATGACGTACAGGGGTTCAAACGCGGAATTGCTGCTTTTCGCAAGCAGATGCTGTGAACATTAGACTATCTGAACACTCTCCATCTCTGACTCAAAACCTCAGTCTCACTGATGCCTCAACCCGTGGTTTGATTTCCCGACACTACAACCATATGTTCTCCCACAAATTGGACCTCTGATTGGGTGGAGGACCGTGACTAACCGTGTCCCTATGGATATATATCAACTGAATTAAATGCATTAAAATGAACTGCAGGGATCACTAGGGATAAAATTAATGAAGGCGCAGTGGCATGACGGTCTGGTAAAAATTTTCAGTTGCCACTTCGTGATCGTAACACTGTGTGTTCAGTTTATCTGAATGTTTTGCACTAGCATTAATTTCAGGTCATTCCATCCTCGTTAATTTCAGCCCATCGATCCATTATTTTCGTTTCGGAGACTTTATTTTATTTGATTAAAGAAATTATATTTTTCTTGTGTACTTGATAATGTGTTACAGGGTGCATACTTGGTCAGGTATGCGCCAGAGGAAAGCATTCTTGCCGAGCTGAAGAGCATTACATGGACTCTACGTATAAAGATGTCTTACAGTGAAGTAAGACACTGTGGAATCCATTACTTCGGATAGTCCACGCAGCTCCAGGGGCAGAGCCCGCATGCGGGCAGGCGAACGGCGACGGGCAATTGCGGCAAACTGAGATCGTCTACGGACAGTGAGAAGTTTGCGCACAATACTAAGAGATTTCGTTAAGGAAGGAAATAATAACCACATACTTGTGCGAATCAGTTCAAATTTAGTAAGAAGGTGGACCAACGCATGTAATTAATATACGTCCTGCTGTTCTGTGAAATCATTATCCGTTGCCACCATGTAAGAAACATGGTTCGAAAGACAAAACAAAACATAATACTGCACCATTCGACGCCCTAGTCAACAAAACTCTACGTCGGTTGTCACGCCCAGGACTTATTCGCTTATTTTGCGCTACGATAGGAGCATTTTTCATTCTGGTTCCCAACTTTTACTCTACCATAGCGTTGACCACCATAGCTGGACAACCGACATCGATTTTTGTTGGCTCGGGTGACGAATGGTGCAGTATAGGTTTTTTATTGTCTTTCGAACCATGTTCCCTACATCGTGGCAACGGATAATGATTTAACACAATAAGAAGAGGGAAGCAAGTTACCTCCAGTTGTGCTAGGGGAAGTAGGTACGGATGTTGCATTCTGACATCTACCATGTTTGTTACACCTGTCAAATCATTTTTGGCGGAAAGTGTTACATTCAGGAAGTGACTGGGTACCATTTGCGTTTTCCATGAAACAGATAATATTTTGAATACTGAATTCCACAAATAATACACTTGGCATCACCTATAACACTCATATTCGTTAACTTTATCATGTCTGTGCGTGAATATGTAATTAATGTAGAGGTAAACGTTTTGAACAAGTGTAACCACATATTATTCGTTACATTTGGCTTCTCTGAAACAACATGCAAACGATGTATGATCGATGTGGCAGGAAATTTCTGGGACAAAATATATTGCGTAGTGAAAATCACAGGTGAATTTTGATAAACGGTAATCAGAGAGCGATTCGTTGATTTGAGGGCTGTGTGTTTTTAATATTTCTTTATTCAGTATGACCGGTTTCTGTGATAAACTGCACCGTCGTCAGTGTAGCACATAAACCGGTAGCACTGAATAAAGAAGTTCTAAAAGCACACTGACGAAATTGGTACCATCACTCCTCAGATACTGGCCAGCCGTCGTCCCGTTTCCCGTGGAAGATGGATGTCCAATAGCGGTCAGCTGAAGTGGAAGGAATCCTTGATCAGTGCATATCTGAAAATAAATGTGAATTTTAACCTTGCTGCGGATGATAATACAACGAACAGTGAATTTAAAGATTCCTGTGTGACTACTGTCTAGGAGTGGTATTATTTGTTACGAACAATAGGTTTTAGAAGAGAATATTACTTTTAAGCCGTGGTTATGGAAAGAATATTATTAACATTTATTATAGGAAATCGTTTTAAATATCAGATGGGGATAATCTTTGGCAAATGGAGGGACAATTAGTTAAGGAACTTTCCAAAGAACTGAAGGGGCTGTACTAAATATTCGGTGAGACAGCGTGTTTGGTAAGTTGCTGTGCAGCGTTGCAGGTATGAGGTTCTACGTTTGGATGTTTATTGACGCAATATTAATCTGTTGATGATGCTCGTGCTGCAAGTGGAGTTGGACGATTGTAGACGACGTGGTCAGCGGACAGCATGCTCGGCTTCGAGTGCAGCGACGGCTGAGGCGTGTTACCGAAAACTGGATTTGTTTTCATTTCATTTATTGCATACTTAAAGACCTGCAGCCTGCTACCTGATATTTTAAAAATCAAGTCGTGCATCAAACAGCTTCATATATAATAGTACATTGTTCCATATTACTAGCAAAATTTGTTTTGAGGAATAGAAAAATGCTGATAATAATTACAAACAAAATTAAATTAGGTATAGGAAACAGAGTATTAAAATAATAAATGTTAGTACTTTAGAAGAAATTAGTAGAAAGATATGGAAGGGACAAACAGCAAATTTTTCTTTTACAATTAAAACCAAATATAACATATAAACTATGGTTCGTGTTGTTGCTATTCCAGGTGGAAGGGCCTGTCTTTTAACATTACTAAATGAAATATATTATGAGTGACTGTGTGTATTTGTTTCTATTGTCTAATAATTAGTACGTCTAGTTACGTGTTTTAAGTGCTTATCACAGTCATACCCATTGCACTAATTGCGTTACTATATCTAGACGCAATTCTACATCTTGTATGTGCTGTTATGTTGTATGTTAGTGTGCATTATGCTGGGGTGGTCTGACCGGAAAATGTAAGTCGGCGGGAGCGGCTTCAACTTGGCGGTGTCGGCGACACGTGGCGGGCCGCAAGCGAGAATTCACGTGCGGAGGTCAACGGAGAATTACCGGCGAACGTCGGGGATCTGTCAGGGTTGGCACCTCGGCGCACGTCGATTCAACTCTGTCACAATGTGGCTGCGGTGCCGGACTTTGCACTGGTTAATGTAAACTGAGCTTACATTTTTGTTAAAGATAGAAACTCTTGACTTAGTTGTAGGAAACGTAATCTTGGCATTTTAGGACTTATAATTATATGTTTTGTGAATTATTACCATACCTAATAATTCAATATGGGTTCTATTAATATAAACAGGGGTGATGGGTTTCCAAATCAAGCAGGTGTTGCAAATAATGAGGTCTACATTAATGACTTAATTAATAAAAATAATAATAATTTACTACCATTGCGTGGATGTCATAACGTAGCGTTTGACGAAACTGTTGAGGTAAATAGGGGACAAGATGTTGATGAGAATATAAATAACGTTGAAAATGTAATAAATGAAGACAATGTTGAAGTAAACGGGGCACATGATGTTCATGACAGTGTAGGTCGTGCCAGTTGAACGGAATTACCAAGTAGTCACGATGAGATTAGTATTGAAACACCAGAAAATGTTAGTCTTAGAGACTTGTTACTTGAAATGAGACACATGTCGAAAGAAAATCATCGCCATACACATGATTTTTCGAAAGATTTGGATAGGAAAACTGGGCAAACTGATAATGAATTAAAGCAAACTAAAACTCACATTGATAAATCTATTGAGAATCGGGCTGGAAAATTGAATGAAATAATAATGAGTTAAAGCTAATTGACCATGATATTGATAAATCTAATAAGCAATTTCATTAGCTGACAAAATCATTTTATGAATTAAGGAAAGAGATCAAAACTGAAATTGATGAAATATACTCGGAATTGAGGGATTTGAAAAATTAGTTAAGTGTAGGAAGGTAGGTTCAGAAAATGATGAATTAAATACCGAACAGGAAACGTTAGTAAAGTTATTGATGATGAATCTAAAGCACATGACTACGACGATAAATTTTGAAAGAGTCATGTTCAGAATAATGAAATAAAGTTGCATGTAAATGGTGTCAATGAAAATATGGAAGTATAAATGAATATACAGGAACAAAGGTGAAATATGTAGAAAATTATATAGATTAAGGTGAAATGAATAACAGTATTGTTGAAGTAATGGAAAACGAAATTAACAGTTGCTCAGAGAGAAGCAACAACGGAATAATGGCCAGTGCTGGTAACATGGAGTAGGAGTACGTAAAAAAACCTACTTGTGAGTAAGATAATACTCTTTGTGACGTGTAAACCACAACACTGACATCAAAATTTGTAGAATAAAATTTAACTTTATTTGGCCGATGAATAACATCAATGAAGTAGTTAGTGATCTGGTAGCTCAGACTTAAGTTTATAATGAAAACAAAGCATTGGTAAGACTTCTCAGAAAGCATCACAAAATAATTTTTAAAATTTCTATTAATTTCTGTTATTCAGAAAGACTATGCTTACTGGTCTGACGAACAAGGCCGTAGATAATAACAACCACTTGCTTAATTACATTGTTAGAAGTAAAAGCCTTATTTAATGTTTACTGTGAAGTTATTTCAATATTGCTAATATGGCGCGGCACTGACCGTGAATATTGTGTGTGTTTTATATGTTTAAAATAAGAGAGACTCCATAGAATTGATGTACAGCGTATGGATTGTTAAATCAACTGAGTGCATAATGACAGTTCTGAGGGCGTGGCTAATGTTGTGCTATGTGACGACCTGCCAGCCACCAACTGTTGCGGCAAGGTTGTTTGAGTGGCATTTGACATAGCTGTATGTGAATGACACATCTCTGTATGGCGTGCAGCAACCTGTAAGCGGCCATTCAATACTTACAAACAAGCTAGGCTTTTAGTGGCCTGTGGAATGGTAATGAATATTGTATGATTAACACTTGAGTTACTGTGTTGAGATTATTATTCATTTATGTAATTTTTGTTCTTGTAATTTTCTTTTCCTTCCACGACGATTGTGATATTGTGTGTGTCTACTGTTTATATTATTCAATTAATTTCACGACGCCTGAACGACACAAGCTAGCCATGGATCAACAGATGACTCTGCAAGTAGCCGCAGAAAAAAAAAAATAAGTGGACGTAATATGGGTGTGTCGAGAGTGTTGACAAAGAAATTTCTTATTTTGATGTATTTAAAAAAGAAAAGAAGATTAGCGTTATAATCAATTCTCACAATGCATTCAGAGAGCCAGAGTCTTCATACGAATATTAATGTGTATATGTCATTACATTTCGCGACCATCTTATCTCTTGAGGCAATTTTGAAACATGGATAGCAAAACAGTAGGAAAATCGTAAGAGTGCAGATAAAGCCTTAATAAGGTTGGGGTATTTTTTATTTTCCAAATTTACTAGATTTTGATAAACAAGAAGCTGATTCAATATTCCAAATGCTGGTATATTTCTAACAGAATTATCGAACGCCTTCAGCAAGATAAGAAACCTGGTATCAACGTAGACAGGGTTATTCACTGCATTCTGAATGTAATAGACGAACAGAGAGAAATTAACAATATTCATCCCCAAAGAGAAAATTTTCGTTCTGCAAGAAGCTATCATAACACATATACAAGGGACGTTCATTAAGTAATGCAACACATTTTTTTCGCATCCATTTTCGGTTGAAAAGAAAAATGCGGAATTTGTTGTGGGACATCGTGGAATATTCCCGCTTCAGCCGCTATGTTGCATGAAATTCCGGTTGGTAGTGGCGCTATACGCAACCTTCAAAATGGCGTGTGTAACGCAGGTGGGTTCCAGTCAGAGAGCTGTCATCGAGTTTCAAAAGAAGAGCATCGCATGTATTCATAGGCGCTTGCACAATATCTAGGGAGACATGGCAGTGAACAAAAGCATGGTGAGTCGTTGGGCGTGAACAAAAGCATGGTAAGACGTTGGGCGAGATATATGTCATCATCGCAACAAGATCGAGCAAACCTGACCGATCTCCTGCGTGCCAGCCGGTCGCACACAGCAGTAACTCCTGTTATGTTAGAACCTGCCAACACTCTCATTCGAGCCACGCGGGATTAGCCGAGCGGTCTAAGGCGCTACAGTCATGGACTGTGAGGCTGGTCCCGGCGGAGGTTCGAGTCCTCCCTCGGGCATGGGTGTGTGTGTTTGTCCTTAGGATAATTTAGCTTAACTAGTGTGTAAGCTTAGGGACTGATGACCTTAGCAGTTAAGTCCTGTAAGGTTTCACACACGTTTGAACATTTGAACTCTCATTCGAGGTGATTGACGGATCACAATTAATCACCCTGCTGCTCGAAGAAACGTCTCTGTTGGTAGTGCTGACACACTCGTCCACCAGTTGAAGTACTCAAAACTGCGTAGCTGCTGGATTCCCCGCTGCCTAACAGAAGACCATAAAGAGAAACGAAGGACAATATGTGGGGAATTTCTTAGTAGTTACGAGGCTGAACGTGACAATTTTTTGTCGAACATCGTCACAGGTGACGAAACATGGGCTCGTCACTTCGAACCGGAGACAAAACGGCAATCCATGAAGTGGTGCCACACCACCTCTCCTCTGAAGAAAAAGTTCAAAGCCGCACCCTCAGCCGGTAAAGACATGGTGACGGCCTTCTGGGACACTGAAGGGGTTACTCTGTTTGACGCCCTCCCTCGTGGTGCAATGATCAACTCTGAAGTGCATTGTGCTATGGGTAGGGGCTGCACCTGTTGCGAACGATTGCAGGGGGAGCTGGGCAGAGCTGGAAGCTGTATAGGACACAATCGTCTAGTTTCACGTTGCTGCCCTTAGCTGCAGTGGCGTTGGCCCATCTGTGATAAAATTTGACACCTGTGGTGGCCATAGCGTCGTCTATGATCGCTTATTTCGACGAGCCGTCCGATTCGCTAGTCCTGGTAGGTCGACACTTACTGACGGTGCTTGGGGAACAGTGGCGGGGTCACGATTCTATGGGCTGAAGGCGAAAGTAGGCCTTGGATGTACGGCTGTCCCCTAAGGCCTTATAAACAGACCTTTGGTGTTGCCCACTGCCGAAAGTACATCTGAATCAGCATGGGACGCCTCGTCTGTTGGGACTGAGGCCGATCAACTTACCGATGAAACTGTATCAACTTCCGAAACTGTGACAGTTAGGCATTAAAAACATCGATTATTTTTTTAGTGGAAAACATAATGCATTCACTTTGATCCCACTAAATTAGTCACACGAAATTATCGCAAATAATGAACAAGTACATCTGAATCAGCATGGGACGCCTCGTCTGTTGGGACTGAGGCCGATCAACTTACCGATGAAACTGTATCAACTTCCGAAACTGTGACAGTTAGGCATTAAAAACATCGATTATTTTTTTAGTGGAAAACATAATGCATTCACTTTGATCCCACTAAATTAGTCACACGAAATTATCGCAAATAATGAAGGAATCTGGATATCCAACTGTGACAATATTAATTACATGGTGATCAAAATCTATATCTGTATATACTGAAGACTTTTCATCCTTCTTCGTTTATATTTGCTTATTACTCTACGTAGCATTGATCTTCATGCCATACGAAAGAATAATCCAAAACACAAAAAATTGTTTCTTTACTTTTCTTTAATTAACCAAAAACTTGACTGCATGGGAGATATAACTGTTCTGCTGGTTTTCGCGGCGGCTATGCTTCTGTCGTTTCTTTATCTCGCCGCACTAAACGTCACTGAAATGACCTCCCTGTCATCAGCAAGTTCAGTTACTCTTAACCTTCTCCTAGCTGCAATTTCATTTCTAATTAGCATGTTTTCCTACTCTCTTCTGTCCCGTAACATCATTTACAATTTTGCCTAAGCCCTAAGAGACATTGGATCCGCGAGCAAATTAATATTGCTTGAGGGTTTCCGAACAGCTTCATCAATGGCGTCCATGTGGATTTCGGTGTAGAGGTCACCTATCCTAGGGTAGTGGTGCGCACGCAGTATCCTGCAACGTCTTGTGTTCCATGGAACCTGCATTTTTTTTTTTTTTGTAGTATGGGGTGGGCTATTCCCCACACCGATGTATTATAGAGAATCTTCTGTATAGAGATAGCGTTTGATAGGCATGCCTAAGTTAACGCTATTGAAGAAAAACATGAATTGCCTCACCATAGACGTGGCATTTGTGCGTAGATCCCCGACGTGGTTGTCGAAGAAAAGGTACTCGTCAGGGAGAACGCTTAGGTACTGACCCAAGGGACTACACGGAGTGCCATTATCTTGCAACCACAGGTCTAGGAGAAACACCCTCTTCATGCTGAAGTGGAACGTCACCACCTATCTGGATTAAATTTCACTTTGTTGCAACGACACCATTCGTTGGCCAAATCTAGCTGCCTTTGAAGTCGTCGTATATCGGTTGCATGGAGTCGGCCCAACGTGAAAAGAACAGTATCATTCGCGAACTGGGCCAATTGTACATTTGGGGCTGTAGGCATGTCATTGACGTAAAGGGCGAACAGTATTGGCCATAAAACTGAACCACGGCGTAGGTCGCCAGTGGTTAATTTTGCAACCATATCCTGTTGGCAACCCCCACCATCACGCTCCTGTTGGGAGAAAGCTGACGAGCAGTCATTTGTAACAGTTTGGTACAGTGGTCTGTTCTCGTACCTTCCACAGACGATTCTCACGCCACACCTTGTCATACGCAGACTCAATGTCAAGGAAGACTATGTCTGTCAATCAGGTTAAAATGAAGTTGACAGTGATATGTTCTGTCAGTCGGGGATGTTGCAGTTCAGTGGACATCTTCTGTAGGAATCCCTATTGCTCGTAGCGGATCGGGTCTACTCAGTAAACTTATTAGACAGTAGTTCTTGTCGTAGGTGCGGTACTTAATCTCCTTTTGAATCGGAACGACCAGGACCGTCTTCCATTTGTCCAGTATGTAACGGACCTGCAGACGGTCTTTGTAAATACACGTAAGTAGCACGAGTGTCCTACGTGGTAAACTCTTGAGTGGAGATTCGATATTCCGTCCAGCATAGGGTTTTGGTGACGTTCAGCTTCTTGATGAACCCTCAAATCTCGCTGGGTGTAATAGGTCTGGGAAATGTCTACAGAGCTTGCATCTCCAGGCAAGCAGCCAACTGACTGGATGTTGATGATGATGATGTTTGGTTTGTGGGGCGCTCAACTGCGCTGTTATCAGCGCCCATACAAATTCCCAACCTTGCTCAGCCTAATCTCGCCATATTCATGGATGATGATGAAATGATAAGGACAACACAAACACCCAGTCATCTCGAGGCAGTTGAAAATCCCTGACCCCGCCAACTGACTGGAGATGTCAGTTTCACAACAGCCAACAGTTTCTGGAATAACAAAGTTTTCAGCCTTACAGATGGCTCTACCATAACTCCAAGGTCAGTGTGTAGCGGATATATTGGGTTTTTATACTCCCTGAACCACCATATGGAGCGCCACTCTTCCCGAGTCTGCAAAAGAAAGGTGGCCATTCTGTGTTCCCAGACTTCGTTGCGCCATCCCACAAGTCTGCTGCAGAGTTCACGTTCCAGCCGATGTAAGGTCTCCCTCTCACGATGGTTGCGTGACTTGACTTTCTTGCCAAATATGACGCTAAAATCAATATTTTTCGGAATACATTTGAACGCGGTGCAACTTTTTTTTCGCTGTGATCAACAACAACAAGTGAAACAACGCTTAATTTTGCACTCATTCTGAATGTGTTGCCAACTGAACTCTGAACACATACACTGAATGCTATATGTAAATTGAGGGTGGAGGGGGGAAAAGGAAAGGAAAGTGAAGGGTTTACTGATGTCAGCTGCATCAGGACATTACACAGGATCAGTGGCGATGAGTAACTATGTGTAACAGACCAGGATTCAACCCCGAGGTCTCCTGCTTACTGGCATGCCTCGTGGTTGATACACATTCCCACTGAGCGCCACCTATCGGCAGTCCCTGTTCATTTTCTCCATGCTTACTATCCTGAGATTCTCGCAGGAGGTCAGACGTATTTGTCCATCTGCACTGAAGAAGGTGGATCCATTGCCCATCTAGGTGAAAAAGTTAAACGAGTCTTGGTGTCTGCTCTTTCATAAATGTCTGAACCATGTATGTCAGACACCACGCATTCATATAACAACACTACAGATTGATTTACGTGGTAACACACCATAAGGCACAGAGAGGTTAGTTTGCGTTACTGTAGGTATGTATCCACCACAAGAGGTGTTGCGTGTCGTAGGTCCACTAGAAAATAGTGAGGAATTGGATAAGGTGCATGTTCATAAAGGTGAGTTTATGGTTCCTGTTAGCCTAGATAACTTTGTCACAGGTGAGACTTAGTCTGCCAGAGGACTTAATGTTTGCCACTTTACATGGTTTGGATTAAGAATATTTTGATAGATCCTGTGATGACCAAAGCTGCAAGCATCCCATTGGCGCATCTGCATTACGTAAAAATATGCATCACTTACAAGGTGGCGATCGACAAATGATGGAAGCACTACTGATACAATGCATGGAGTTGTTTAATACAAATGGTCCTTAACCAGAAACATCTGTTACACAGAACTGCATACCCATGGGCTATAATACTCCCAAATAAAGGAATGGTCCGCCCACTTAGCTGTGTGGTAACGTGCTTGCCTATCATGTGCTGGGCCCAGGTTCAATTCCCCTCCAGGTTGGAGATTATCTCCACTCGGGGACTGGGTATTCTGTTCTCCTAATCATTTCATCCCCATCATCGGCCGCCAGTCACCCAACGTGGCGCCGACTGCAATAAGACTTGCATTTGGCGGCCAGACCCGACTGGGACGTCCTGGCCAACACTGCCATTTCATTTCACCTAAAGGTATCCATACGGGGTACAAAGGGTTCTGCACCCATTAATGGAACAGTTCATTAATTAGAAACTAGTGGATAAAAGAACAGAACATTGTGACAGGTCATGGGGTGCAACAGTGGTCACCATCTACAAAAAATCACCAAACGGTACAAAAAGATACAGATTGTGTTGTGACTAGTAATATCTCAATGCAAAAACTGTCACTGATGCAAATGCCATTCTTAATTCCTTAATATTAGGGAAACAACGGACGACTTACACCAGCACAAGAACTTAATGATACCATGGGTCCTGTATCAGTATGACAGAGAGCCATTTGGATTCAAGAATGCACTGGCTGCATTTGAGAGACTGGTAGACAGAGCACAGCTTGGATTAAAGCCTAAGAAGTGTATGGTATATTTCGATGACATCTTAGTATTGTCGAAAGATGTGGAAGAACATATGAGATGTTTGGAATAAGTGTTCAACAGACTTCTGATGCTCAGTATGGATAAATGCCATTTCGCATTAGCATCGCCATTCGGTGTCTTCTCGACAGCACAAACATCAGAGGACCTAAAATCATTTCTAGGCCTCTGTAACTATTATAGAAAATTCGTCATTAACTTAGCAGAAATTGCAGAACCATAGATTCGTTCATTAATGAAAGGGGAAAAATTTGAGTGGTCAGCACAGTGTCAACAGCATTTTATATACTGGAAAAAGGTTTATGATCCAGTACTGATATTTCTCGACTTTGAGAAAGATTTTATCTTGACTTGTAATGCCAGCAATGATGCACTAGGCTGTATTTTGTGTTGAAATGTAGATGGTAAAGAACATCCAGTAGCTTGTACACCAAGGCAACTAAACAGGGCACAACAGAACTACTGATAAGGAGATACTGCCAGTTATTTATTGAATCATCAACTTTCACTGCTCTTAGTCTGGTCAGAAATTTAAGGTAGTAACAGTTCACACATCGCCAAAATGGTTGTTGGGTTTAAAAGACCCTTCCAGTAGACTAACAAGATGGGCATGCAAACAAAGTGAATTCGATTATGAAGTTGTGCATAAAGTGAGGAGGAATCATTGAAATACAGGAAAATTTGAGTTCAGCAAGCACTGGGCAAAAGTGTTGCTGAATAGCAGAAAGCAAAAGCATCTGACATAGGCCAACAGGCATTCAGGTCACATCCACACTTCATGTTGGAAGCTAGATTGCTCTGCAGCATGATGAACTATGTATGGTGGCTCTGACAGTGGTCTGGGATGACATTTTACAACCTATACATGACAACATGCCAGCAGGTCATGGCAGGTGCAGAACAATGGGTAGGTGAGCTACCAGGAAATTCTGGTGGAAAATGAGGAATATGATGTGGAACAACATGTGAGAGACTGCATACCTGGTGTGCACAGGACTGAGCTTAAATATCAGAAAATCCCATTACAAAGAGTGGCAGAGGCATTTGAAATGATTGGGCTAGACATTTTAGGACCATTTAATAGAACACTGGCACAGAATAAGAATATACTAACGATAAAAGACCATTTTTCTCGATTCATAACAATGGTAGCAGTTCCTGACTAACGAGCTAACACAGTAGGGGAAGTTGTGGTTATTAGTTGGATACCTAAGTTTGATGCATTAGATACCTTAATTATAGGTCAATATATGAATTTGTGTCATTTTCTTCTCATTCGAAAACTCTGAACAAGTCCTGTTTATGGAAAGGGTAAATAGAACTATTTCTAGAATGTAAGTCCACCATGTAAACAGCCAACACAACGTCTGGGACACACAAACTGAATTTATAATCTCTGCATACAACTTCATAGTACATACCAGTACTGGCCTTTCGCTATACGAGGTAGTAAACGGTGAAAAGGTGCAGTTACCTTTCGATGTGACAAAGCCTAAATCTGGATCTGATAGTGAGTCAGTAAAGGAATCTGAGAAATGTTTATGTGACGTTTGACAAAAAGTGAAGCGAGCTGACACAAAAGTCTTAGAATGTCAGGAACAGACAGGTCGACATATAGTGAAGCTGCTGTAGTATAGAAATGATGAGTGGGTATTACTAACAAACCCATATATGCCTGAAGGTAGACTTAAGAAATATTGAACTAAGTACTATGCTCTGTACAAAGTTTTTGAATCAATTTCGCCAGTAAATGTTAAGTTACAATTACCCACAAAAACGTCTATTGCTCATGTGAGCAGGATTAACTTATTCAAAAGAGTTGCAGATGCATTGCTGTAGGTACCATCAGCCACACTACTGCCAAAGAAAACGTCCAAGAGAGTCACGGAAAATATTACCTAATGATAATCAGAATACACACAGTGTTCCTTACACACTCATATCACGGGATAAGTAACTTGTGACAAAGTTTTCATATTGTTTATGGCAATATTGTATACATTCATTGTGTTTATTTTGTTAAGTGTTACTATGAATTTATATTGTGATACGTATCATAGGTTCCGGAAGTACTTCATCCATTTCTTGTCGATGAGTACAGTAGGGGCTATTCTTGTATATGGCATTTTTTCTCGTGTATATGCATGTTCGGAAGAGGGAGGGAACTGATAATGTACACTTTCTCTTAGATGGCGTACCAACATGGATGTCAGGGAGGGCTGTCATAGTCCTGGTGTAGCTAAACTCCGTCAGAGGAGGAGTACTGAATACAGTTGAGAAACAGGGTCTAAATTCTGGAATATTGTTCCCCAGACATTCTTGGAACTACACTAGGTACAAGAGAGGGAGAAAAAAATGGTTCAAATGTCTCTGAGCACTATGGGACTTAACTTCTGAGGTCATCAGTCCCCTAGAACTTAGAACTACTTAAATCAAACTAACCTAAGGACATCACACACATCCATGCCCGAGGCAGGATTCGAACCTGCGACAGTAGCGGTCACGCGGATCCAGACTGAAGCGCCTAGAACCCCACGGCCACACCGGCCGGCCAGAGGGAGAAAGATCTAGCAGAAAGACAGGATGAGTTCGAATAGTTGAGCTTCTTGTAAGTGAAATTCAGAGCACAGCTAAAGTAAATAAAGAACTTAGTACCACAGTCACTAGTACTAAGAAAAAAAGGATGGCTGGACGCAGGACGAAAGTTGCTGAAAACAGTGTTTGTACAGCGAACAGTGAAGACACATAAAACTTGAATACCACTGTATGACAAATACAAACAAAGGCAGACACCACTAAAACCACAGTGGAATGACGTATTAAGCAGCTGTAAAATCTGGAGCAGTGTGTGTTTAATAACACCAAGACGGTATGGGAGCTAAATACTGAATTAGCGCAGTATACGAGAAACACTATGCGCACAATAAACAAAAAACCAACAAACTAGACAGCGTAGAGAATCGATTAAGTGCACTAGTTGGAGGAATGACTGTAACTAAGCTTTATGAGCATTGGCAAATAGCGTCGGCGACGCAAGAATTGAAGTAGCAAAGCTTCAAAAAGCGGTTTCCCGCGAGTTCTGAGTTGTGTTCTGTTGTCTGCGCAACAGTTCTTAGCAGCATTATCCCAGACACTAAAGGAACTTCCTGCAGCGCTACCAGATGAGGTAGAATAAACTGAGAAGAACTTGACTCTAATCCATCATACAGCAGATGTCGACGTTAGTACTGGTATTGCAAAATTGTGTGTATCAGTCCGGTTTCCGGTAGTGGGCATGAACGCACGACATCAGTGTTCCATGGGTCATCCAAATCCATTAAAGTGGGAAACTATTGGCAAGTGGTTACTATTACGAACTCGGGACGTACTGACATTTTCGGAGTAGGGAAAAGTTCACATTGTTATGTCAATGGATAACTTGATGGAATGTCTGAAAGAAAGAACTGCTTTTTGACCAGCCAGAGTGGTGGAGACTAACGCACAGGCATGAGACGTAGAGTTGTTCTCCGGCAGAATGGAAGCGACAGGGTGCCAAACCTCATTTCCAGAGAGTGGAAGTGTGCTGGATTTATTCAGTGTTCCCGACAGAAATAGCAACCATGAATTGGTACGAGGACGCAAAACAGAAGGGCTTGAAAAAAATAGAGTTACAGAGCAGTGGAATATTGATAAATGGTACAAACTGTGATATAGCAGGGTCACAGTGTCGCCTTTCAGCTACAATCGCCCGTTTGACTACAGTCAAATTGTCACTCCTTCGTTGTATTGGTCGGAAAAAATGTTAGAAGTGTTAGCTGCGCAAAATCTTAATTTTCTAAATAACACCTTGAATCTTGACTGATTACATCCATTGGATGAATTTATATCATCACAGAGAGGACCAATTTTCACGGAACAGAAGTTCCACCATGTCCAGCTGTATCGAGGTGAACAACATTACAACATCACGACTATAAGTATTACAATTACCAGTGTTGTCATGATTCCAATAGCGGTTTGTGTACTTTTTTTTTTTTTTTTTTTGCTTTAAACGTAAAAGTGTCCGATCACCAGACTTATGGATACATCAGATACCTGTGGTTTACTTCCTAGTTAAATGAGGATCAGAAGGTGTAACGTAATGAAATTTTGAATTTCTGTTAGCATATAAGGAATAAACAGAGTCAGCGTTGGATTAAACCAGACGAGTGTGCAATTAACCGAACATAGAAAGTAGTGCCATAGAAGTAAGGGACCATTCCTCTCAGTGAACCTATAAAGTAAACGACTTTTGCGATTTCTTTTGGAAAAACTAATGACGTAAAGAATGCAACCGTATTTCCACGTAATTTACTGATTCTTAGACAACATCTCCGATTTTTTAAAAAAATTCAGTCATTATTAAGCCCCCATCCGAGGAGTTACAGTTGCTCTGTCCAAAATGTGGTGTGGCCTTGACGGAAGTCGTGCGGTCTGCTAATCTTATCGGAAATAAAGAAACAAATCAATTTATTAATCTTTAGGTTACTGCACATCCAATAAGGACACAGTTTATTGAAGTTTGAGAAAATTCTAAAATGACGGACGTTGAAACAGAAATGTAGTTTTGTCGCATGTTTCGGACACGTTTTTTGCAACAACAAATGAATAACTTAAAGCTAAAAAATTATACTATTACTCGTTTTGTATTTGCCCGAGGAGTAAGTCAGCCAAATCTGAAAAATATATCAATAATTAGTGTCCCCGCAATCTGTTCCATAAGCTTGACATACACTGAATCTCAAGTTTTGCAGACTGCAAGACTTCCGTCATAGACACACCACATTTTCGACAGAGCAGCATTAACTCTTCGGATACGGGTTAATGATGACTGAATTTCTTTAAAAAATCAGAAAATGTTGTCCAAGAATCAATAACTAATGGACAAAAGAATAACACTGCTTGCTTCATTAGATTCTCCAAAAGAATCGTAAATATCACCTATTTTAGAGACTGACTGAGGAGAATAGATCATTAAAAAGCAAAACAAGAACCTTGTGGTGTATTTCTCATGAGCATCCTACTCATAAAACCGGTATAAAGTATAATTTTCAACGTAAAATATATGTAACGAGATTGTATCTGACGTAGCCTGAGAAAAATTCGGGGTGAATTTTCTGAAGAGGTCGGAATGTTGCTCCACAAGATGGAATTCTGACTGAACCTATAATTTTTAAAGTTTCTTTCAGGCAAGTAGATAATCGAGCTCAGAAAGTTAAGTGTCTCTGTGAGACTGTAAACCACGAGAGAAATCCAGTTCTGTAAAAACCGAGGCATTATCACACAATACTCCAGCAGAGAGCGCAGAATGCGACCGCAGCTGAATGACCACACTATAACGTCATCCTGACAGCGATGCAACGTGAATTAATACCTCTTAACCCACAAGTTAATATTTTATACCAACAGTTGGAACGCCTTGGTACAGTAAAAAGCACTGACAAATCTATAAAACGGGCTCAAATTCGCGCATCGCCGCGGCTCGGTAACTTCATAGACATGAGCTAATCAGTAAATGCTTGTACTTTTGAAGCACACGATCAGTCGGTATGACAGTCTTGAAAGTTACAGTGAATCGACGTCGAAATAGTTCCGTGATGTACCGCCTTTAGTTCGTCCGATGACTTCAACTATAACAAGGTAACTGCCAGACGTGAATATTTCAGTATATTGACCAGCAACCCACTGGGGTCCAATCGAAGGTGACCCGCAAGCTACCGACCTCACACCTGGGAGAGGTTCATTAATGCCGCCCCCTAGCTGTAACTGTGAGCAGCTATCGGTGTCTTGGCAATCTCTTTCTGGGAGGTCATTGCATACTTCTGCACGGCTACCGTCATCACGAGTGGAGCTGTTGGACACCAACCAGGCCGCATGCTATGATGTCCATGAGAACGCTTTGGTGGAATGTTTCTCCAATCTGTTAGCATCCCGGCTGGAGGGGCAACGTCTGCAGACCTTAGGGCCTACATCCTGTACGACACCTCCTCCAGCGACAACGCAGTCCCTGACCACACCAGGCAATGTTAACACCTGCTGAGTTGGGCGAGTCAGTAACACCCAGCCACGTGCGCCGCTCTGATCGCTGCGGGTCAACGCAGTTACGTTATGACCTGTTACATTGGTGCATTCATGTTGGCTGCTTCTTTTTGGGGTTGCAGCTTATGCAGTTTTCAAAGGTATACAATTACGAGTTAGTCTGTAATTCTTGAAGTCCTAGGGGTGTCAACTGTTCGCTCCCCACCTGGCGCGGCCGTAGGGAAACCCTGGGGAAAACCTCGGCGGAGCGACAGACTAACTGCTATGGTTACTTTCACTTAATTCTTTCTGGGATGTCATTGGAGTACAGAATGTGCATACGTTACGAACAATTTTTCGTTGCACTATGCAAAGAAATAAAGTCATTATAACAATTAATATATCGTCGTTATTGATTGCGGTGTAGTTGATGATCTCGCACTAATTACCTCGTTCCATTTTCCACTTACAGAGTCGTACTTGCCTTCAGACTTTTGACTATACAATCGTATTTCCGTCTCATCTGAGGTAAGTCCCCATGTCATGTCTGCCTATTCATTGCGTACTTGCCTCCAGAGCCAGGCTCGACTTTACAAAACTTAGCCTCTCGCATTATTTTACACATTTTGTAATCTAGGCCTAGTGTGCAAGTTCCTAGATTAGTGTTAGATTTGTGACTTTTGTTTATACGATAAATTCGTGCGAATCTCTACCTTGGCAGATGGCAATATATTTTAACAGTGCTTCGCGTTAATCGCGTTTACTGATTTGCTTTGTACCTTATCCACAACACATGAGGCTCCTTGGGTGATGTACACCCTGCACTCATGCTGTTTAGTAAATTATGATTGAACATATTACAGGATCGGTATAGATATAAATACATGGAATAACATAAACACTATAATATTGAATTTGATAAATTTCGCTACTACTACAGTTCAAAAATATTCATGACACACGAATGAAAAATTCTTTCATCATTACATGCTGTTGAATTTTTTTTTTAATATGCTTAAAGCATTTTTAAAATAAAATTTGTAAAATATTCTTAAACCTACGTTCATTTTTTTTTCAATTACTTTCAAATTATTGTTATTCCTTAACATCTACAAAATTGATTCACACTAATCCTGTGTGCCTCATTGTCTTTACCTGTTACACTAAAATCTAAACATTTACATACAGAAAAAATACACTGTAAACTTAACCTACTACTCATACACTCCTGGAAATGGAAAAAAGAACACATTGACACCGGTGTGTCAGACCCACCATACTTGCTCCGGACACTGCGAGAGGGCTGTACAAGCAATGATCACACGCACGGCACAGCGGACACACCAGGAACCGCGGTGTTGGCCGTCGAATGGCGCTAGCTGCGCAGCATTTGTGCACCGCCGCCGTCACTGTCAGCCAGTTTGCCGTGGCATACGGAGCTCCATCGCAGTCTTTAACACTGGTAGCATGCCGCGACAGCGTGGACGTGAACCGTATGCGCAGTTGACGGACTTTGAGCGAGGGCGTATAGTGGGCATGCGGGAGGCCGGGTGGACGTACCGCCGAATTGCTCAACACGTGGGGCGTGAGGTCTCCACAGTACATCGATGTTGTCGCCAGTGGTCGGCGGAAGGTGCACGTGCCCGTCGACCTGGGACCGGACCGCAGCGACGCACGGATGCACGCCAAGACCGTAGGATCCTACGCAGTGCCGTAGGGGACCGCACCGCCACTTCCCAGCAAATTAGGGACACTGTTGCTCCTGGGGTATCGGCGAGGACCATTCGCAACCGTCTCCATGAAGCTGGGCTACGGTCCCGCACACCGTTAGGCCGTCTTCCGCTCACGCCCCAACATCGTGCAGCCCGCCTCCAGTGGTGTCGCGACAGGCGTGAATGGAGGGACGAATGGAGACGTGTCGTCTTCAGTGATGAGAGTCGCTTCTGCCTTGGTGCCAATGATGGTCGTATGCGTGTTTGGCGCCGTGCAGGTGAGCGCCACAATCAGGACTGCATACGACCGAGGCACACAGGGCCAACACCCGGCATCATGGTGTGGGGAGCGATCTCCTACACTGGCCGTACACCACTGGTGATCGTCGAGGGGACACTGAATAGTGCACGGTACATCCAAACCGTCATCGAACCCATCGTTCTACCATTCCTAGACCGGCAAGGGAACTTGCTGTTCCAACAGGACAATGCACGTCCGCATGTATCCCGTGCCACCCAACGTGCTCTAGAAGGTGTAAGTCAACTACCCTGGCCAGCAAGATCTCCGGATCTGTCCCCCATTGAGCATGTTTGGGACTGGATGAAGCGTCGTCTCACGCGGTCTGCACGTCCAGCACGAACGCTGGTCCAACTGAGGCGCCAGATGGAAATGGCATGGCAAGCCGTTCCACAGGACTACATCCAGCATCTCTACGATCGTCTCCATGGGAGAATAGCAGCCTGCATTGCTGCGAAAGGTGGATATACACTGTACTAGTGCCGACATTGTGCATGCTCTGTTGCCTGTGTCTATGTGCCTGTGGTTCTGTCAGTGTGATCATGTGATGTATCTGACCCCAGGAATGTGTCAATAAAGTTTCCCCTTCCTGGGGCAATGAATTCACGGTGTTCTTATTTCAATTTCCAGGAGTGTATATGTAAAAGTTGCTCTACTGCGCTAACTTCTTTAAGTCTTTGTAAGTATTTTTTCTTATTTCCTTCGTAACTGCCTCCCTATTTGACCACGGGATGATGTAGTTTGCGTGACAGAAAATATCGTGAGGTACCACTTCGATGTTATAGGTGTAGTCCTCGATAACACCGGGTTTTTCCGAAAACACATTCTCATAATCTGTAAGTAGCCGAGTCAAATCGTTTTGTTGTGCTTCAGTCAAATGTTCTGAATCCCTGACTTTCATGGCTATCAGTTTCCTTTTTTCCTCTCTGTCTTCAGCAATAAACTCCCTATAATATGCTTGTCTTGTATTTAAGTTCAAATGGCTCTGAGCACTATGGGACTCAACATCTTAGGTCATAAGTCCCCTAGAACTTAGAACTACTTAAACCTAACTAACCTAAGGACACCACACACACCCATGCCCGAGGCAGGATTCGAACCTGCGACCGTAGCAGTCCGGCGGTTCCGGACTGCAGCGCCAGAACCGCTAGACCACCGCGGCCGGCTTGTATTTAAGTCAGAACATAAATTCATTACCTGTATTCCTTCGAATCTAGACTGAAAGCTCCGGCAATATTTACCGTGCACTTCCCGTGTCCTCAACAATGGCAAAATTACACGTCTACCCTCACTTATAAGGCTTACTTTCCCGCACAAGAGGTCGATTTTTGCGTCCCTCTGGCGTAAAAATTCCATCTCCAGGATGTAAGTAACACTTAATCCGTTAACTACTAGGGACGATCTTTTCATTGCTTCATTTCCTACCGTAAACTCGACTTGCACCTGGTGCTTTATGATAAGAGATTGTGCACCTATTGCAACAGTTACACGACAATTCTTCACTGGAAATACTGGTATTCTATTATTTTGACTCAAGTACTTGTAAAAATTTGCACTCATGACACTGGTTGACGAACCGATATCGACTATTATCTGTATTGGTGCTCCGTACATATCTACTTGCAATATAGCCTGCACAACACTTTTGTCGGTTCGGTTACATTTCTGCGGTATGTCTACAAGTTCCTTTTCTATTTTTATTCCCTCATTGCATCTCAGCATGCAAAGTTTATGGCTTTCATCCGTGAATGTGCCCTCACTACACCATCTTGCAATCAACAACGGAGAGGGTATTGTGGCTGTCTTTAGTTTAACGGTTGAGCATTAGTGGGTTGACAGTTGTCTGTCACTTCCACTAATCTCACATTGCGGTTCTGGTTGTTGTTGTTGCTACTGTTGGGTTGGCCGCCCTGCCTCCCCGATGGTGTATTTTGATACTGTGTATGGCTTTGGTTTTGCGGTGGTCGGTTGTAACTTCCTGACATGTTCTGCGATGGAGCTGGGTTGGCGTTCCATTGTGGCGCTGTGTATTGTTGCCACTGTGGTGTCGGTTCATTACAACCACGCCACTGGTTTCGGTTGTTCCGCCATTGCGGATTGCCGTTCCCAGTATATCCACTAGTCACGCGTCCATCGTGACGTCTCTTCCGATTTTGACGATTATAACCGTTGCCGTTATAACCATTCCCATTGTTTGTGCCGCGATTCTGTTGCCGGAGATCTACCCTATTCCCGTTACCATTTGGTGCTAGGCTACTACCGTTACTGTGGCTGCCATTGTAATCGGCTTTTTGTTGATTACAGCCTGCATGGTTCCACTTGTTTTCGGTTTTGATGTCTTCGATCAATAAGTCAACAGAATCCACTATTTCCATGAATTGTTCTATACCATATTCCGGCACATTGATGAAATATCTTTTAATTCCACTGGGTAACTTCATTTTTATTAATCTGACTATGTCACGATCGGACATGGGCTCGTCCCAGTACATGGTTTTGCTTATATACTTTTCAAAATATTTGCGTAATTTTTGGAAGAAAGCACCTTCAAACTGTTGCATCGTTAGACTTTTTCGGACACGTCGGTGGCCCACAGTGCCGCGTCACCTTGAATAAAGGAGACTACGAACTGTATTCTATGTCTTTCCGTCCATGTCCTGGGAAACACATTCCTGAAGCTCTTAATGAATACCACAGGGTGGACATTTCGTTTCTCGCTATTGAAGGGTTGAAATGTCCTGTGTTTAATCACATTGTCCTCCTTTTTGCACATCTGATTGCTACCGTCTGTTACATTCATTACTTCGTGATATGCACTGCACGGTATCGCATATTATTCGTGCCCGTAATTCACATTAGGTTGCGGTTGCGCACTCGCACCCTGCATACCGTCTGCGTTATTATAGTAATCAGTACGCGGAGTCGGATTCATCTGTCCGCCACTGTTTACATTGCTTTCCAACACCGACAGTCTCCGCGCGACCTCCTGTTGCCAATTCGGCAACTCCGCTGTCACACGGGATTTGATCTGTGTTAATTCGGCGTGTAGTGCGGCAGCGCTAGCTTCAATATTTACACTTGCGACCGCAGTCGCTTGTTCTACAGCTGTTTTTACATCGCTTTCAATCTTTGCAGATATCTCGCGATCCTTTACTTCTAGCCATTCATTAAATTCTTTTTCGACTTTTTGAGCTTGCACCTCCAAATATGTATCAATACATTTCCGTGTTTCTATCTCCACATTATCCACGCGGGTGGTTAAAGTCTGGACTTTGTCTTCAAGCCTAGCCTGCGATATCTGTAATTTTTGTATCTCGCCGGCTAAGCTTTGGACAAGATCGGGTATTCCTTTGCAAGCGTCCCGCATCCCGGCAAGTTCGCTTTGGATACTGTCTAGTTTCGCTTCACTTCGCTGTTCTTGCTCAGTGAGCTTTTGCGTTAACTTTTTCTCTTGCTCATGTAGCATCTGAGCCAGTTTTTCGTCTCTTTCGTTTTTCCTCTGTTCTGACATTCTTTCTTTTTCCCTTTCTTTATTTTCTCTTTGTTGCTCTTGCTCACAGAGCATCTGAGCAAATTTCTGATCTCTCTCCCTATCTCTTCCTTCTAACCTGCGCAGAAATTCTGCAAATGGGTCTGTAATCGGTGAGCATACTGGTGCCCCGCGTAATCTAGCACTCGATTGGCCCCCCTGCTCAGGCAGTGGAGTTGTTATTCTATTCCCATTCTGCTGTGGAGCGTTATTCACCGTCCACAGATCCTCGCCCCCCGCTCCGGAAATTATGTTATCCGAGGCGGTGGCTTAGGATTCGTTTACGTTTTGCAATTGATCCTCACTTTCCATGTCAACAGAATTTTGCTCGTCTGGGACGGATGCTTTAGGTTGTCCTATCTTACCCATAATAAATTCACTTTAAGCCACTGACAAATCTTTAACACTGATACATACACGAATAATTATCCCATCCAAAAACTAAACAAATGAACACGCAAATACACACAATTTAATTTGCACTTTACTTACTATTTTTCCACCGATGGTATCTCATGTGCACTTGGGTTCGATATTCCGCACAGAGCTTTACAGGATGCTTGCACAATAGGCCTTACCTTTGTTATTTCTCTTTCACGTAATCCTTTTTGTTTTCTATACTTTTTCTTCTCGAGATCTCCTCAGGGTGTGGTTTTGTTGTTGTACATGTAAAAGAATTCATATAGGCATTACTATTTTACAACAATTAGGCCCATACATAATTACATTCATTACAATAGTAAGTATCATATTGATCGGGCCCCAAAGTTGCGGCGCCAATCTCGCGTCCATCGGCCGTCGTAATTTAATTTATTATTTATTGGTAATGTTTATTGTTGCCGACTTACGTGGTGGGCCTTAATCCAAATATTTCATTCAATTTTGATTTACAATTAAATGCTTTTGTGAAGTTCTCCTTTTTAACAATATTAATCTTAAATTATTTCTTACGTTAATGAATGTTAGACTCGCTGAATCTTAAAACATGAAGATATAATTTGAACAACGGAATAAACTTTTCATATTAATTTCCTCGGCTAGTCAGTTCACTTTAGAGCAAAAAATCTGTAGTTATTAATTACAATTGCGGCCCACACACGCGCGAGTGTATTTCTTCTTACCTCCGTTAGCTATTGCATTGTAGTCGGAGTCCTGGCTCTGCCTCTCGGCTGTTGTACTGAAAATAAGAATCTTAAAGCTACATATTTTCTGCAGCGTCGGGCGGCTGTGGAGAAAAACCTATATTATGTTAATAGCGGGCGAGGTTTTCGCTTCCGCTAAATTTTACAAATTAATATCGCCACGTAATGGCGTCGTTGGCTGCATCGGCCGCTGCGATTGTTGAACTGTAAATTACTCGAATGCACGTTAATTCAAAGGAAGGTGGACATGAAATCGGGGTCACCTCTTACAAATTAAAAGTGAACAATGATATTAAATCAATATATTATCTTCTTAATTAGTAGAAATATGCTTACATTGGCCAGCACTCGCAAGATGTCCGTCTACACGCAACCAAGACATGAGAAGAAGTGAATACGACTAAAAAATTAACAAAAGAGCGTATCTTGTCGTCTCTTTAGATCATTCTTTGCCCTCGAAACTTACACAAAGAAATTATTATCTTACGGGTACCTGAGAAAAATGTATATTATTCCATTTTTAAATGCCTCTTCTTTATAAATACTGTTTCTTTTAAGTATTTTCGTATTATTTCACTGGGGACGCTATAAGTGGCAATACACGCATCCAGTCTGGTATGGAACAACTCCTGCGCACGTGCTAGCATTTCAGCTAAGATGTCAGAACACGCTGCAGTAACATGTCGTTGCATATCGTTGGGTGTAGTCGATATGTCTTTGTAGACATCGTCTTTCAGCTTTCCTCACAGAAAGATGCCTACAGGCGTCGAATCCAGGGAACGGGGTGGCCGAGGTACAGATCCTCTGTGTACAATTCAACGATTTGGAAACAATTTGTGAAGACATGCTGTAGTATTTCGTGCACTGTTGACTGAATAGCCATCATATTGGTACTACAAGTTCCTCCTAGTCTGCAGAGGAACGTCTCCTAGCATCTATCGAAGATGGTTAGTAGTTGGGTGGGTGACCGCCTGGGAACACCGGGTGCTGTTGGCGCCCTCCATTTTTTTCTTTCTATGTTGCTACGCCTGCCAGCCCTCTTTGAATTATACCTTCCTGATGTGACAAACTAATGTGCGGGTTCAGTGTTCCGTCTATGAAAAACGAGCCTATGAGCTGATACTTCTCTATTCCACACCACACGTTTACACTCCATGGACGCTGTCTTTGCACCTGGCAAAGTCAACGGGGATTGGCAGCATACTGAAAGCGCATGTTTCGGCGGATTACCTAGCCATAATTGGTAAATGTGGCTTCTTCATTAAAAAAGATACTTGATGCATCTGAAGTATCCTTCCTCAATTCTTAAGTACAGAAGTTAACATGACTTCCTAATCGTTTCCATGCAGCTCTTGATGGATAGTAATGTGAAAGGGATGGAACCCTTATCGATGGAGAATGCGTAAGACACTTTCCCGACTCACGCCATTTCCAAGTGCGATTATGCGGGAGTTGACGCGCGGGTCAACTGCAACAGCAGTAAGAAAATTAATTTTCCTTTCTTCTGTTGTCACTTGTTTCCTTCTGTTACGCTGTCTAAGTGTTACACCACCATGTTCACGTAACTGGTTGAAGAGGTTGGTAAATAACTACCGAGATGGTTGACGTCTATTGGGGTACATGAGCATGTAGACCTTCGCTGCACTGGTATGATACATCGCCCACTCACGACCTATGCTCGGACCGTTACGAACTAACCGACTAGCAAGTCGCAATGCAGTCGAGGCACACACAAGCACACTGTAAGGAAACATAACAACATCTCACCTAGCAACTTCGCAATGTTGGATGGCAAAAACTAGTTTCAGTGTGGAAACGTTGCACTATACGATATCTCGTAAGCGACTAACCAGAATCCTGCAAGAAACACTACTGACATTCCAATTTACTCTAATTTTAGTTTGTTAATATCAACAGGAATTTTCCATTTAAAAGCTGTATCTTTGCAAAAAAAAATCTGTTTCTAAATATAATTACAATCTGTTGACTGGCTAACAATACGAGCGCCTGACTACCAACCCATTCTGTGAAAACCGGACATCAATAGCACTTCTCATTTCCGCAATATTTGCGATGCAAGTTTTAGATAATTTACCCAGTATGTGATAACAGAAAGCTGGAAGAAGATGGAGATATTGATGAAGGAGAAGAAGAAGATGATGATGATGAAGACGAGGTATGAAAGAAAATTATAGCAGTGACAGTAGGTAGACTGGGAGCATCTTTTCCTAATAACCCATTAGACGAAATATGTGATAGTGTATACGGCATCAGACAGCATAACAAGAATAAAGATGACTGGTGATTCATTGATATATGCCGATGGCGATTATTTCCCAATGTAAGATACCTAAGAACGTGAAGTTTATGTAATTTATTGTTTAAAATTAAACGCAAAAAAATACTTACACAGTACAAGGTTTTCAAAATTTCGCTAAAATTCTACCAACGCTGACAGACAAAATTCTCTTTTACAGACCAATAAATTCCAACAGAGGCTGCAAATATAGCAATATCCTTAAGCCTGCAATAGGCAGATGTTTCAGACCATCGTTGAGATATGATTAAATAAAATCAGCATGAGAATGGACAGGTATGTAGAGAATGAAAATGAACTTAATGTTAAGGATTGGAAGGTGGCCTCCAACGGATAGTCAGCTATTTTCACAGGAGTAACCAGGGTGTATTGATAGTGGGATTACTTTGCTTCCTGTGTTCCAAAGAGCCAGGTAGTATTTAACACGATAATGAAATAATATCTACTGAAGAGGACCTAACGGAAGTGGAGATTATTGCTTTAGATTTAAGTTGCTGAAGATAAGAATGGATACAGAAAAAAGTGAAGCGAAAGACTCAATTTCAGAATGGAAAATTCCTTATGAAAACATTTCGTCTGTTGAAAGGTAGCCCCAAAGTGTGTGATTTGGAAATGGTTCACGAAATTATTATGTAGGGGTTTCATTTATCAAACAGCATGTGCTTTGGGTCTTCGGAATGGGCAGCAAGAGATTGTAGTCGACTTCAAAGGAGAAGTAATTATATTGGCGGAATTATGTTGTTATCATCACAATTCCATCGTAAAAGAACCATATCTCGCTTTGTCTGTTGCGTCTAGAGATAAAAGTGTGTGTTACCTAAATGACAGTCGACCATCGCATGCTGTGTCTTATCTCAAGGTATGCGTCACCTGAAATGCATGTAACTTTATGTGGGCCTGCTTGCTCCACCCTGCAGAGCAGCAGACAACTATGCAGTTTTAATCACCTCTGGATGAGAACGATGTCATGTCCCTTTCTCCCCCCTCCCCCACCCCCCCACCCCCCACCACCCACCCGAGCCCCGCCTGAAAATGTAAACCACTGGCCTCTTCTTGGAAAATGATGAGATGCACCTCACAACGGAGATTTAAGTAGAAGGGGTGTAATAACGGAGAATAATATGTATCTCGTTCTGAAAGAAAAACGATAGGTAAAATGGATAAAGGGACCTAACTACCACTGTGCTCTTAGAAGTTTTGAGAAACTAGATAAAATCAGTGTGAGGTAAACGTTCACAACATTCTGGGAATTTTGAGACTTTGATGGCTGTCAACCCAAGGAATGCAAGCAGATGTAAGGTGAGTTCTGAGTAATCATCATCTTTATTCATCAGCGAGACATTATTTCATGACATCAGGCGCAAAGTGAGTGTCAGCAAACACGGAATGCAACACTCGTTCTTATTATTCGATTAAAATACGATGGACCCAGATTCATGGAAAAGCAGAAAGTCGCTGACGTTCTGTACCACTTGGATTACGTCATTCTCGTTCATCATGGATTTTTCTTGTCACTAAAACCAACACGTTTGTACAATGGGCACATGTGTAATGAGAGTGATGGGTGATTAAGTATTTTCAAGCAACGAGCTATACAGTTAAGTCTTCACATAAGCCTGAGTAAATGTTCTCATATGATTATTTATCAATATGTTTTGTTCTCAGCGTATGTGATTTTGATAAATGGCTCTGAGCACTATGGGACTTGACATCTGAGGTCATCAGTCCCCTAGAACTTAGAACTACTTAAACCTAACTAACCTAAGGACATCACACACATCCATGCCCGAGGCAGGATTCGAACCTGCGACCGTAGCGGTCGCGCGGCTCCAGACTGTAGCTCCTAGAACCGCTCGGCCACCCCGACCGGCTGATTTTGATAACATAATGGTATATCCATTACAGCATTATGCTTATGTTTGTATATTTTGTGTGTTATAGTCTCTCTTTCTTGTTTTTGTGTCTATATGGAAGAATATAGATGTCAAATGCCATCCAGAACAAAGAGGACGTTCGAATAAAATTATTCAGATTATTGGCTCAATTACAAACTTTAATCCTCTGTATCTCTAAACTCCCATTTTGGCGCTTGCCATTTTGTTCCCCGTGCAGCTGATAAATTATGAGCTACCTACAGTATCTCAGTGCTTTTCTTCTGATCCATGCCTATCATGTAAGTTTGAAACTGCATGGCAGACGGAAAATTCCATCTCCATCCTTAATGTATAACATTGCATAGATTATATCACGTTATAGTTTCCAGAGGGTATATGTGTAAGGTGGTGATGGTTGTTGGGATGTTTAAGGGGGACTAAACAGCTAAGGTCATCAGTCCCCCATATGTGTAAGGACCTGGCTGCATGCAGACAAGCGAAATATATGCCTCTTACCAGATGTAAGGCGAAAAATCACGAAACCGCCATTACCACTGGACTTGAGTGACGTAATGCTCGTTCTTACCGTAGGAAGTCCTCAGACTGGATTTTTCATTTTTGTGACAGTAAAATTTAAGATTTGACTGAGAGATCTAAATATGTGTAACACAACTGGCTTAGAAGCTCTATCACTCCGCTTTTTCCAAGAAAGATGGGTGGATTAAAAATGAGTTGAAAATGTGATTACACGAGATAAAAATGGCAGTAAAATACTGTGTTGTCATTAGAAGTGCTGAATATGTGTGTGTTGACTTCGAAGCACTCTGCCTCGTATATTTCCAAGAATGAGGCATGGCTGAATGGTGTGGCTTAGAACTTGGTGAGGAGAAGGGAGGAGGGGAGCGGAGCGGAGAGGAGTGGAATGGAGTGGAGGACAGGACGAAAAGTCAAGGACAAATGTCAAAGGTCAAACGTCAAATTTGATCCACAGTTACTACTGCATTCCTATTGTTGACTTTCACTCACTTTTTATTCAGTGTCCAGTTCTATGTACACACATATGAAGTTGCAATGGCGAGCCCTGTGTCACCTACTATTACCAATCTGTTTACAGAGGATTTCCAGGAACGTGCCCTGAAATTGCCTGCTGTTTTAGATACGCAGACGATACTTTTGTTGTTTTTCTGGTGGAAGTGAGAATCTAAATAGCGTTTTAGAACGTCTAAGTTAAATCCATCAAAATATTCCTATGGCGGTCAAAGAGGATGGCTGCCTTCTCATTCTTGATGTATTGGTCAGGAGGTGGGTTGATGGATCTTATGCTGGGACGTGCCATTTATGGAAAACCAACTCTCATCTCTTTGTGTTTAATTGTCACCTTCAGCTCAGCATGAAGGGGTACTTTGTACCTTGGTTCATAGTTTCCATGAACCTCAGATCCTTAAAGTTGTCAGTCACCTTTCGCCAGAATGGTTATAGCAAAAGACAGATCAAATGTGTGTTTAACTATCAAGCAGTCGTGAACCTCGTGACTGATCAAAATACAAGGTAGCACCTTGCCTTCCACACGTAGCATTTCCACAAATAATGGTCGTGTTCTGCGGAAGCACAGTGTGAATTTAGTTTTTATAGCACCACATAGGATTAGGGCCCTTTTAAGGTCTATATGCTGCCTTTTTCATAGTGCACTAGTGACCACAGTAATGGAAAGAAATCAGGTTAAAATGTGAAAATTCTTCTAGATCCAGGCCATTAATGCAGGAGCTAGAGTTCAACTGAAAAAGGATGGAGGAGGAATCACGCTGTGGTCTTTCTGAAGGAACCCTACCATCATTCAAAATTAGGATGGCGTGAGGCAGACATGAACTCCTATCCTCCCAGCTACTTCTGCAGTGTCCTTTCCAAGACCCCGGTCTGTTTGATAGTAAAGTAACGTCCGGCAGCAATGACTGAAATACGTCCGGAACTTACTAGGAATCATAAACATTACAGATGTAAGAACAGGGTTGTTAAATAGGTCAAATGCGGCAGGTCTAATGCACCTGAGACGACGCGTGTGTGGAGGCCCGACTGGGGTCTGTCCTTGGGCACCAGGAGGCAGGAGGCACCCACGGTCGCTAAATCAGTATCGAGCCGCGCGCCCTGCCCTTAATTAAGCTAATTAAGGTGAGGAGCCCGCTATTATCTGCGAACGCCTTTCACCTAACTTTCAATTAGGCAACACACATGCCAACTAAATAGTTTAACTTCAGCGCCCGTAGAATAAGTCACTTCTCATTATGGCGGGCTATACATCGGCGCAACTTAACGAATCAAAGTGAGGAAACCTACCAAGTTAAACGAAAATGAACGAGCGAAGACTGTGTGAATAGTGCTGGCGATGGAGAAGCAAGGGGGTAGTCTGTTATTAAGAAACAGGTAATAACCAGCATCGGAAGCGAACCTGTGAGAGGTAAAATATTAATTAAATCTTTCTAGCGCGACCTTGGTCTCAGTTTGAACGCTTATGAAGCATCATTTTATTGGCTTCGCCTTGCGTTAGCCTTCCGCAGTGGCGGTGTATGGTTTCCTCTCTGTTGACTAGTCCCCTTAAGTTTGTCGTTAATCGCACAAGAGGCGTAAAGGACCTAAAGCCGATGTACAACAAGTTTCGTGCACCTGAGATTACCCTGTAATTACGAGAGCAGATACACAAGAGGAGAATGTGCACACGCATAAGGATCACAGGACTTTGGGAGAATGTAATAATAACTGCTCGTGGCAATCGTCTCATACTCTGATGTGATGCGACTGATTCCAGTATATTTTCGCGGCTTTTAATATCCACTGTTTTCAGATTTTCACCAATTTTCGAAATAGGTTTATTGCAAATGTAAAAGCTTTCATAGTAATTTAGCGAAAGAAACATATTGAATGTTTTAAAGCACAATTTTGTTTAAGAGGAGAGCTCAAGGTGAGTATACACACGCTTTTGTAACTAAGCGAAATGATAATATGTAATCAAATGTTACTATTACTGCAAAGTTTTTAAAAAAATTAACCAACGGAACATAAAGGATTAGAATGGAATTTTATTCATATTCTGCAGGATATAGCTTTGTGATTCCATATTTGTAACATATCATATCCGTACACATTATAAAAGTGGAGGTATATACACTCCTGGAAATGGAAAAAAGAACACATTGACACCGGTGTGTCAGACCCACCATACTTGCTCCGGACACTGCGAGAGGGCTGTACAAGCAATGATCACACGCACGGCACAGCGGACACACCAGGAACCGCGGTGTTGGCCGTCGAATGGCGCTAGCTGCGCAGCATTTGTGCACCGCCGCCGTCAGTGTCAGCCAGTTTGCCGTGGCATACGGAGCTCCATCGCAGTCTTTAACACTGGTAGCATGCCGCGACAGCGTGGACGTGAACCGTATGTGCAGTTGACGGACTTTGAGCGAGGGCGTATAGTGGGCATGCGGGAGGCCGGGTGGACGTACCGCCGAATTGCTCAACACGTGGGGCGTGAGGTCTCCACAGTACATCGATGTTGTCGCCAGTGGTCGGCGGAAGGTGCACGTGCCCGTCGACCTGGGACCGGACCGCAGCGACGCACGGATGCACGCCAAGACCGTGGGATCCTACGCAGTGCCGTAGGGGACCGCACCGCCACTTCCCAGCAAATTAGGGACACTGTTGCTCCTGGGGTATCGGCGAGGACCATTCGCAACCGTCTCCATGAAGCTGGGCTACGGTCCCGCACACCGTTAGGCCGTCTTCCGCTCACGCCCCAACATCGTGCAGCCCGCCTCCAGTGGTGTCGCGACAGGCGTGAATGGAGGGACGAATGGAGACGTGTCGTCTTCAGCGATGAGAGTCGCTTCTGCCTTGGTACCAATGATGGTCGTATGCGTGTTTGGCGCCGTGCAGGTGAGCGCCACAATCAGGACTGCATACGACCGAAGCACACAGGGCCAACACCCGGCATAATGGTGTGGGGAGCGATCTCCTACACTGGCCGTACACCACTGGTGATCGTCGAGGGGACACTGAATAGTGCACGGTACATCCAAACCGTCATCGAACCCATCGTTCTACCATTCCTAGACCGGCAAGGGAACTTGCTGTTCCAACAGGACAATGCACGTCCGCATGTATCCCGTGCCACCCAACGTGCTCTAGAAGGTGTAAGTCAACTACCCTGGCCAGCAAGATCTCCGGATCTGTCCCCCATTGAGCATGTTTGGGACTGGATGAAGCGTCGTCTCACGCGGTCTGCACGTCCAGCACGAACGCTGGTCCAACTGAGGCGCCAGATGGAAATGGCATGGCAAGCCGTTCCACAGGACTACATCCAGCATCTCTACGATCGTCTCCATGGGAGAATAGCAGCCTGCATTGCTGCGAAGGGTGGATATACACTGTACTAGTGCCGACATTGTGCATGCTCTGTTGCCTGTGTCTATGTGCCTGTGGTTCTGTCAGTGTGATTATGTGATGTATCTGACCCCAGGAATGTGTCAATAAACTTTCCCCTTCCTGGGACAATGAATTCACGGTGTTCTTATTTCAATTTCCAGGAGTGTATATATGTTCCGCCTTTCCTCCTGCCCGCATCTCGTGGTCGTGCGGTACCGTTCTCGCTTCCCACGCCCGGGTTCCCGGGTTCGATTCCCGGCGGGGTCAGGGATTTTCTCTGCCTCGTGATGGCTGGGTGTTGTGTGCTGTCCTTAGGTTAGTTAGGTTTAAGTAGTTCTAAGTTCTAGGGGACTTATGACCACAGCAGTTGAGTCCCATAGTGCTCAGAGCCATAGCCTTTCCTCCGTAAAAGTCGATTTCAACCAAACTTGATACTGTTATCATTTGCTATCGGGAAAGAACCGCTATGGGGGAGGGGAGGGGGGTAAGAACCACCTACCAGTCAAAGGGGTGGGAGTGGGAGTGACAAAGAAACATAGCTTACGACGCGGATATAGCCAGATTATATTCGTCCAGCATTTATTGATGAGATTATTTCGTGACTTGCAACCAACTTCCCTCATAATATGAAACCGTTACTAGACATTTTCACGCCAACACACCCCATAAAATGATATAGGGAAGAACGTTTTTGCTGTTCATGTAGTAAAACTTCAGCATTATTCTTGACCTTTTAATTTATTACTTCTATGCTATAAGAAGCGATCAAAAAGTTACCGTTTAAGGCAGATGCTACTGCGTATATGCAACCCAGCGCGGTTCCGATGCGACTAGGCCTGTATATGCACCGAAATGTAGGTAAGACGTTACTGTGCTTTCGAATGGAAACTATTTGATCGCCCCTTATACTAACTCTATCTGCAACACCTTTCCCACACACTATCCACATCCACTGGATGTACTTGCAAAATTATATCATTGTACGACATGTAGTTCAGGTGATATGATCTCATGGAAAACGAAACTGCAGGGCGAAACTTTCTAGCCATTCAGATGAAATACGGGAACAAATATATGTGAAATGCCAGTATATATAAAGAAGAATGTCCGTTTATTTGTATGTTTGTATTTCACACAAATCTACAGTTTTATTCCCATCTTGATGAAATTTTGCACACTTCACATTCAAGACCAGAGGAAGATCACTATCTACATAAGTGTTCCTAATATAGCGGGTGAGTCACTAACCATTGCCACATAGAATAGCTCCGAAAGTGTGATAGTAGCTGAAAAGTTTGTGGGACAAATATTGCATGGGACAACGGGGGCCAAAATATGACGTTGGTTTTTTATTGCTAGGTGGGGTCGCGTCAGAGATATGAAGGTCAACTTTTTTTTTTAATGGGATGCTATAATGTGGTACATATTTTCTGATAGCGACTATCGAGACAAATCCAATGATGTGTAAGAGTAAGGTCTTTGAAGGTCAACTAAGGTCACAAAGGTGGCACGAACGTCCATTTAAAGAGGGTGTTCGAAGTGATGACCATGGGTATCAATGCACTGCTGCAATCTTCTTATCATGGACTGAGTGGTATTCCTTATCACTAGGCACTTATCGAAGCACACATGCTCTAACAATTCTCTCTCGAATATCGTGCAAATAGTAAATATTCGCCGAATATGGCGTATCCATCTAACGTGTCATTGACATGTAAACACCATTCGACGGTTTCGCAATACAACACAAATAGGAACGGTAAGACTAGTATCGTCGAATCAAGCGAATGTAAATGATGTATTCCTTCGAAGAACAAGTCGATATGTTTCTCATTTACGGAGAATGCCAACGAAATTCAGTGAGAGCTAGAGACTTATAAGCTGAAAGATATCCTCAACGTACTCACCCCACATGTCGTACATTTAAGTATGTGTATGATAAATTGAGAACAACTGTTTCCTTAACGCATCGGAAACACATCCGGCAAAGGGAAGTTACTAACGAGGAAACGGAAATTGGTACTCTCGCCACTGTGGTTCGAGATCCTTGTGTTACTTCTCGTCAAATTGCAGGGGACTCTGGCATGAGCCAGAGTATTGTTGTTCGTGTTCTGCATCGCCATAAATATCATCCTTAACATATCAGTCTCCACCAAGAATTAACTGGTACGGTTTGTATGCGTCGCATTGAATTCTGCGATGAGGCCAAATTCAGATTCAGAGGGATGACACATTTAAAAATTTGATTTTATTTGCTGACGAGACTACATTCATGAACCACGAAAATGTTAATTTGCATAACATTCATTATTGGGCAACTGAAAATCCATGTTGGCTGTGGCAAGTTGCACACCAAAAACCGTGGTCGGTGAATGTCTGGTGTGGGATTCTGGAGGACAGAGTTATAGGATCCTATTTCATCGAAGGAAATCTTAATGGTAGGAAGTACACCACAGTCCTGCAAGAAACATTAGGTCTGTTACTGGAAGAAATACCTTTAGGAAGAAGGAACAGAATGTGGTATCAACACGATGGGTGTCCGGCACACTTTTCGCTGATGGCTAGAAATGAGTTGCAAAGACAATTCCCAAATCGTTGTATTGGACGCGGAGGAGATGTGTCGTGGCCGACTCGTTCGTCAGACTTGACGCCTCTGGATTTTTTCTTGTGGGGATTCGTAAAAGACATTGTTTATAAAGACACTCCAACTACACCTGAAGATATGCGAGAGAGAATTGTCAGAGCATGTGCTTCGATAAGTGCCTAAGTGATAAGGAATACCACTCAATCCATGATAAGAAGATTGCAGCACTGCACTGATACCAATGGTCATCATTTCGAGCACCCACTGTAAATGGACGTTCATGCCACCTTTGTGACCTTCGTTGACCTTTAAACACCTTACTGTTCCACATCATTGGATTCTTCTCGATAGCCGCTATCAGAAAATAAATACCGAACTATAGCACCCCATTTAAAAAAAAAACAATGTTGACCTTATATGTCTGAAGCGACCCACGTAGCAAAAAAAAAAAAAACCAACGTCATATTATGGCGTCCGTTGTCCCATGCAACTTGTGTCCCACAACCTTTCCAGGTCCTATCATACTTTCGGAGCTATTCTCAGTGGCAATAGTTAATAATGTCCGCCCAAATGTTCATTAGAGGATCGCATAGAAAACTGAAGTAAATCGGACAAGAATTTTTAAAGATCTTTGTAACACTATTTCCCCCTTTAAATATTACACACAAATATGTTTCAAGTCAGATTAAGAAATCTTATGTCGACAGTGATCTTCCTCTTGTCTTGAAGATGAAGCGTGGAAAATTTCATCAAGATGGGAAAAAAAAACTGTAGATTTGTGTGAATTACAATCATTCAAAACACGGACTTTCTATATATATATATATATATATATATATATATATATATATATATATATATATATATATATATATATATGCCGATATTTCTCACACACACACACACACACAACATTGTTACCAAACATCTGGAAAAGTACTGGACCGATTTACTTCAGATTTTTGCATTCATATGAAACAATGATGGCTCTGAACCGAACAATTTACATGGGAGGGAATAACGGCCCAGCGTAAACACACGTCCATATTGAATCTTCTCAAATTTCCCCAGGATCACGAAAGCTATCCAGCACATTCTAAGTATTAGTTCGCTATTCGTTCGTGTAGAGGACGACACGGTTACTTCAGCTACATTCCTACACCTCAACAGGCCTCTCCATTCGGACCGCTCCTACCGATAGCCAGAAACATGAATCGTTCCCGTCGGCCGAAGTGGCCGCGCGGTTCTAGGCGCTGCAGTCTGGAACCGAGCGACCGCTCCCGTCGCAGGTTCGAATCCTGCCTCGGGCGTGGATGTGTGTGATGTCCTTAGGTTAGTTAGGTTTAATTAGTTCTAAGTTCTAGGCGACTGATGACCTCAGAAGTTAAGTCGCATAGTGCTCAGAGCCATTTGAACCATTTGAATCATTCCCGGCACAGGTCACCGGCGCAGCATGCGAAGCACACATAGACAGAATCGTCCTAGGAAAAAACAAGCCTCGTATATATTTTATCGCTGTACTTACAATTAGATTTTGCGATCGTGGTCTCAATTGGATGACATTCGAAAATGAGCAAAGTATCGGAAATACACCCTGCTGATGGCTGTGGCTCTGGAAATAGAAATATCTGTACCATTCTTATGAATTGACATACTCTTCCCTTTGCTATCACAGTATCCCACGTCAAATCAATACTTTCCTTACGACTGGACATAGTCATTTCCTTTGATCATGTCGGAACATACACACATACTTTATGGGCCTGATGCTCATGGGGAATCTATCACGCAACCCCTACTACTAAGTATAATACTTCACCAATAACTGACTGCCGGGGATACGAAATAATACTGACCGAAAATCAGCGATGGATGGACATGTCTCATAAGTTTTCTAGCGAGTGGTACCACTGCGTCTCAGAAAGAGAGACGTAATCGTCTTATAAACCACCAGATGTTAAAAAACACAACCATATTATCATCAAAAGCGGTCTTTGTTGTGCAGGTGCATACAAGACTCCATGTTCAAAGCTATACTGGCTTTCTAAATCTGGATATGGCATTACCTCTGAATGAAGTGTTTTTTGTCCGGACAAATACCGTGACACTGAATACGGACTGTGATCACCGAAGTGTATAGTATCAGACCAAGAGTGCGGTTACACGTCGCCGACGGCGCAACCTCGTAATAAAATGACCGAATTTTGAAAGTGATTCAGCTGAGTAGTGTGGTATGAAACCGGTATTTGCAACTTCCTCACGCCGCTGCCGCTAGATATTTCTCCAGTATTTGTAACGCATTCTGTCTCGACCCCATGTCAGAGGTTCAGTGATATATCGACTGGGTTATAGGCGATGGTTGACTGAGAAGGATCACAAACAGTAGTAGATGGTGTGCTGATTGAAGTCGTAAGAAATGTACACTAGTTTTTCAGATCTCTTGCGCTAAGCTTTCGGTAGAAATGCTGTCTGGGATTTGGAATCAAGTCTTTCCATTCAATCACATACCCCTTGGTGGATCCTATGGAGAAGTTCTTTAATGATTACAGCCACTAATGAATCATATTTCTGGCACTCTCATATCTTGAAACGAGTCACCTTTCTCGAACCTTTCTGCTACAGTAAAATTCCAACGTGGTTTTAGGTAGTCCCTATACATCTTACAACTGCTCCTCAGACTCTGCGCTACCACCCCTGCAGCTTTGTGCATGTGATAGTTCCAATGTAAGTCGGAACTGAGCAGAAATCGGAGAAAGCTATATCTAATACCTTCTGCAACCCGTGTAGAAAGAGGCTATGCTGAGTTACTGCGCCGGCCGCGGTGGCCGAGCGGTTCTAGGCGCTTCAGTCTGTAACTGCGCGACTGCTGCGGTCGCAGGTTCGAATCCTGCCTCGGGCATGGATGTGTGTGATGTCCTTAGGTTAGTTAGGTTTAAGTAGTTCTAAGTTCTAGGGGACTGATGACCTCAGAAGTCCCATAGTGCTCAGAGCCATTTGAACCATTATTTTGAGTTATTGCGACAGGACTGTGTTTTGACCATTCGATGGAAACGGGAATGGGAGAAGGAAGAGAATTTTGCTACTGTGCTGTGGTGCGTCCCCAAACTACATACAAGTACCACAGGGCCGATTCACGTCTATCACCCCAACATGCTATCTTCGTTATTCTGTACTATCCAACAGAGAAAAATTACGAACTGTAAAATCTCCACTAACTTCTACATCTACATCTACATATATACTCAGATAGCCACCAAGCGGTGTGTGGTGGAGGGCACAATTCGCACCAAAGTCAAATTTCCACCCCTCTGTTCCACTCGTGGATCGTGCGAGGGAAAAACGACTGTCTGAAAGCTTCGGTACGATCTCTAATTTCCCTTATCTTTGAATGGTGATCATTGCGCGATTTGAAAGTTGGTGGTAATAATATATGCTCTACATCCTCGGTGAAGATCGGATTTCGGAATTTAGTGAGCAGCCCTTTCCGTTTAGCGCGTCGTCTATCTGCAAGTGTGTCCCACTTCAAACTTTCTATGAGATTTGTAACGCTCTGGCGATGGCTGAATGTACCAGTCACGAATATTGCCGCTCTTATTTAGACCTTCTCAATCTCTTGAATCAGACCAAACTGGTAAGGGTCCAATACAGACGAACAATACTCTAAGACTGTACGAACTAACGTATTGTAAGCAATTTCCTTTGTTGAAGAACTGCATCGCTTCAGGATTCTACCAATAAACCGCAATCTAGAGTTCGCCTTGCCCATTACTTGTTTAATCTGATCATTCCATTTTAGATCATTTCGAATAGTCACACCCAGATACTTGACGGATGTTACCGTTTCCAGAGAATGGGCATTTATTTTGTACTACTACATTATTGGGGATTTTCGCCTTGTTATACGCAGTAGGCTACACTTACTAATATTGAGACATAGCTGCCAGTCATTACACCATGAATTTATTTTCTGCAAATCCTCATTGATTTGTTCACAACTTTCGTGTGATACTACTTTCCTGTAGACTACAGCATCATCGGCAAACAATCCAAGGCAGCTGTCAATACCATCAACCAGATCGTTTATGTAAATCGTAAAAAGCAGCGGACCTATTACGCTGCCCTTTGGCACACCTGAAGTTACGCTTGTTTCTGTTGAAGTCACCCCATTCAGGACGACGTACTGCTCTCTGTCTGTTAGAAAACTTTATATCCAACCACGTATGTCATCGGATAGACCGTAAGCGCGCACTTTTTGGAGCAAGCGACAGTGCGGAACTGAGTCGAAAGCCTTTCGGAAGTCGAGAAATATGGCACCAACCTGGGAGCCGGTATCTAGAGCCTGTTTTATATCACGCACAAAAAGGGCCAGCTGCGTCTCGCATGACCGCTGTTTCCTAAAACAGTGCTATTTACTGCAGATGAGCTTCTCAGAGTCTAGAAAGGTCATTATGTCTGAACACAAAATATGTGCGACGATTCTACAACAAATCGATGTCAGTGAAATTGGCCGGTAATTATGTGCATCTGATTTTCTATCCTTTTTATAGATTACCATGACCTGCGCCTTCTTCCAGTCCCGTGGAACTTTCCGCTGTTCCAATGATCTCTGATAGATGATGGATAAAAATGGTGCTATATTTGTAGCATAGTCAACATACAATCTTACAGGGATACCGTCTGGGCCAGATGCCTTCCTGGCGTCCAAGGATCTTAACTGTTTGACAATCCCAGATACACTGAACACTATGTCAGCCATCCTTGCGTTTGTTCGATAAATGAAAGGGGGAATGGTGCTGCAGTCCTGTACCGTAGAATTTCGGCCTTCTGTTTATCATCATCCGTTACATTACCTGTACTGTCAGCAAGAGAAACTATTGACTTATTTGTAGGGTTCATATATTTTACGTACGACAAAAGTTTTTTGGGGTTATTTTTAGAATCTGCAGATAAAATATTGCTTTCAAATTTGTTAAAAGAATCTCTCATTGACCTTTTGATAGCTGCTTTCATTTTGCATATTTTCTGTTTGTCAGCGGGGCAGTGACTACGTTTAAAACGACTGTGCAAAATTCTCTGCTTTCTGAGCAACTCCTAATATGTATGTTGTACCAAGGTGGATCCTTTCCCTCCCCTATATTTCTGCTAGGCACATACTTCTCTAGCACGTGGTGGACAATACCTTTAAATTCCTTCTAGATTAACTTCCTCAAAAAGATCAGGCCTGTTTGTCGCCAAGATATCCAATATCTTCCCATCTCGAGTTGGTTTTCTAATCAGTTGCTTAAGGTTGTATGTTGAGAGCGCTACTAGAATAACTACACAAGAGTCTTTGCTTCTGCCCCCTGCGATAAACGTGTAATTTTCCTAGTCAATGGATGCCAGATTAAAGTCTCCACCTATAACTAATGGATAACTTGTATATTTATTTCCTATGTACTCAAGACTTTCCCTGAAACGTTCTTCGACGTCTGTTGCAGATGTTGGGGGTCTATGAAAACATCCTAATACAATGGTCAATCCTTTTCTAATTGACAGTTTTATCCAGACTATTTCACAGTCCGACCCAGTATCGATCTCAACTGCGTTTAAACAGCTTTTAACTGCAATGAACACACCACCTCCCATAGCATCAGTCCTATCCTTCCTAAACATTGTCCAATCCGAGTTCAAAGTTTCACTCCTTTTTATGTCTAGTTTCAAGCAGCTTTCGGTACCTAATACAATATTGGCATTGCTACTGCTTATTTCGGAGAGTAACTCTGGTATCTTGCTACAGACACTTCGACAATTTACTAACACGAGATGTACGAGGGCCGTTCAGAAAGTAACCTCCGGTTGATTTAAAAAAATACACCAAGTTAAATAAAAATATTTTAATATATACATCTTACAACTACATCTTTGCACTATTTTTCTACATAGTCTCCATAGCGATTGAGGCACTTATCGTATCTCTTCACAAGCTTTGAAATTCCTTCTGCATAAAAATCACCCGCTTGTGCCTGGAGCCAGCCTGTGACCGCATCTTTGAGCTCTTCGTCGTCATCAAACCGCTGTGACCCGAGCCATTTCTTCAAATGCATGAAGAGGTGATAATCACTTGGCGCCAGGTCTGGGCTGTAAGGTGGATGGTTGATAACGTCCCACTTGAAGGACTCAAGAAGGGCCGTTGTTCTACGAGCAGAGTGAGGACGGGCGTTATCGTGCAAAAAAACGATACCGGAAGTCAGCATACCACGGCGTTTGTTCTGTATAGCCCGTCGTAACTTTTTTATTGTTTCACAGTACACGTCTTGATTAATGGTCGTACCACGTTCCATGAATTCAACCAACAACACCCCTTTGGCATCCCAAAACACCGTTGCCATCAGTTTTCTGGCAGAAAAATCTTGCGAGGCTTTTCTTGGTTTGGTAGGCGAATTTGAATGTGCCCACATTTTTGATTGTTCTTTTGTCTCAGGGTTCACGTACTTAATCCAGGTTTCGTCACCGGTCACGATTCTGTTTAACAATGGTTCTCCTTCGTCCTCATAACGTGACAGAAAGTCTAATGCAGAGGCCATTCTTTGAGTTTTGTGGTGGTCGGTAAGAATTTTGGGCACCCATCGTGCACAGAACTTACGGTAACCCAATCTTGCTGTCACTATCTCGTACAAGAGAGTCTTAGAAATCTGTGGAAAACCAGTAGACAACTCCGACATTGAGAAACGTCGATTTTCACGAACTTTTGCATCAACTGTCTGAACGAGTTCGTCAGTCACCAATGATGGTCTACCACTCCTCTCTTCATCATGAACGTTTTCTCGTCCACTTTTAAATAAACGTACCCATTCACAGACAACTCCTTCACTCAAAACTCTTGGTCCGTACACGGCACAAAGCTCACGATGAATAGCTGCTGCAAAATATCCTTTGGCTGTAAAAAACCTTATGACAGCACGCACTTCACATTTGGCGGGGTTTTCTATTGCAGCACACATTTCAAACTGCCACAAAAACTAAACTACCGCAGGTACGACGTTCACTCGACCACGGCTTGATGCCGACTGACCTGTTGAGTGCGTGAACGCACAGATGGCGTCGCTACTCCCCCCACAACCCGCACTGGGACCAATCGGAGGTTACTTTCTGAACCGCCCTCGTAGCATATTTAAATCCTTTGGAATGACCCGTATAGGCGAACTAACAATTTTGACAGTAGGCTCACACTCATCAGTGTCATGAACTGGTAATTTTTCAGGAACCTAATCTAAAATCCCCCATGTGCACACCACAAGTACTGTGGTACCCATGTAGCTGCTTCCGGTATGTAGTGCACCCCTGATCTATCGAGGGGCGTCCTACAACTTTCCACCCCATAGTGTAGGTTTAGGAATCTACAACCATTTTCGTCACATAGTCGACGTAGCATCTGGTTTAGATTGTCCACTCGACTCCAAACTAGAGGACCCCGGTCCACCTTGGGTAGGATGCTGCAGATCATCAGCTTGGCCTCCAGTCCTCGAGAGATGGAGGCCGCCTTCGCCAATTTAGCCAGCCGTCGAAAGGACCTAAGGATTTCCTCGGAACCCCGACAACAGGCATTGTTGGTGCCGACATGTGCAACGATCTGCAGCTGGCTCTACCCCACACGCTCGATAGCTGCTGGAAGAGCTGCTTCCACATCCCAGAAAAGGCCCTCCCTGCAAGCACACCTAGTGAACGTTGGACTTCTTCCCTGCCCTAGCCGCTATGTTCCTGAGGATCTCCATTACCCACCCAACATTGGAGCTCCCAATAACTAACAAACCCCTGCCCCTACGCGCCTGTCTGGACTTTGCTGAAGGAGCGGCCACTATCCTGGCAGAAGGTGGATCCTGATCCGGCTCAGCCTCCTCCCCTCCCCCCTCAAGCATCACATCAGACAGCACACTGAATCTATTGGCAAAGTGCATGGGATTTGGCAGGAGTCTACGTCCCCCATGCAGCTTTTTTCGCCTTTAGGCTCGAGACCTCGACAGAGTCCGCCACCCACACGTAGGTGAGAGTGGGCCAGCCGGCTCAGTCGCACCTGAGGTTGGCTCAGTGACAGAGAGCTGTGACATCCCCCCTGCACCTCTAGTACAGCAGAGGCTGCCGCAGGCGCCCCATCCCCACCTCACCTCAAGGCGGCACTCTCGAGCTTGTTGACTGTGGCCAACAAAGCTTCCATCTGCGTTTGGACTAAGGCCAACTCCTCCTGCATCGGCACACAACAGATACAGTCCCCATCAATCTAGCTAATAACTGATTTACTATAAGGTGGTGGTGGTGGTGGTGGGATTAAAGGGACCAGACTGCAATGGTCATCGGTCTTTACTATAAGAAACTGAAGGAAGCCTACTGCCACACAAGGTTAACAGCTACACTCCAGTTTGCAGAAAGGACACTCAACAAAGAAAAACAATAAAAATGAATTGTAGAAGCTAGATCTGGTGGTTATTTTCCTGCTAGGGGCTACCTAGTGAATACTAAATAATAAGACAGTGACCTACAGTAAACTGCTAGGGGCTATCTAGTGAATATTATTAACGAATTAAACAGTAACCTACGATAAGCTACACCTATTGATTATCCCTCGTATTTATAATGTAATCATGCGTTTACGTACACGCGAAAATTACCTAATAAAACTATAAGAACTGCTACCTTAAATTACGAAGTCTAAATGACACTAATGAATGTAAATACAAAGTATTGTACACTGACAGATTCAGGTACAAAACAAAACCTTTAGCTAAAAATAAGAGATCAAAATGTAAAGTACACATACGAACTCTACTTTATAGGAACCGATGGGCTTACAGTACACGATCACTAAAGCCCACAACAAGCTAAGGAATTTAAGCAGACGGCTAGGTCAGTTTTAGCTTTCTGATAACTAAACCGTATGTAAGAAGGGCTCAGAAGTTGTATTGTAGCTCTGATTTACTCAGATATTGTAGTGTAACACTAATTTACCACGTACTTTACGTTTGCTTAACTGCTAACGGCCGCAGATTGCGCTAGTCAGGCGTATACAAGTAAGGTTAGAATTCACTGTCAGTAACTCTTTTCCTAATAAAACGTATAAAAACTGCTACCGTCAATGTATCGAGTCTAAATGACACTAATAAACACATATACTGAGTATTGTGCATAGACGTAATTGATAATTCCGCGTATTTAACGTCAGTTAAGAATGTAAACAAACGTTTGCATACACACGAAACTGTCCTAAACAGAAACTTTGTTTATCTTATTCAGACGCAAATAAAAACTGAAACCTTCAATTTATCACGTCTATCTGACACTAATTCACGTAAATACTATAGAATATACGGCAAAAAAACAATTAATTACTAGCTAAATTACTTATCTCGTAACACATCAAGCCAAAAGCGCTCGTAGCCGGCGTCAGAGCTGCCAACCCAATCCGATAGAGAGCGCGATAAGATTTTTACCGCATCTCTCTCCTCCCATACATCGAAAATAAATACCGTCTGCATGCCAGCATCGAGCTTATGTGACGATACTATTAAATATAGAGCTATTGATCCATTGCATGGACCAGTGTAAAGGTGCATCGCATGTACTCTAGGAGGATGACCGTACCCCATAAACTATACTATTAAGTCGAGGAGACCCTCCCTGTGACCCTGTGTCGTTTGAAACATTGTTGTTTCTGCTGTAACGCGCTTTGCACACCGCCATACATTTTTTTTTCCGCCACGACTTCGAGGTCTGTGTCAGGTTCTAAACTGACATTAACACGTTCAGATCCATTGCTTCTCACAGAAAACTAGACATCGCACGGTATAAATCATGTTGTTATTACCGCTACCATAACACACGACACACACACTGGATAATTTTAAATAAAAGACACTTACAACATAGGCGCTACAGTCTGGAACCGCGCGACCGCTACGGCCGCAGGTTCGAATCCTGCCTCAGGCATGGATGTGTGTGATGTCCTTAGCTTAGTTAGGTTTGAGTAGTTCGAAGTTCTAGAGGACTGATGACCTCAGAAGTTAAGTCCCATAGTGCTCAGAGCCATTTCAGCACTTACAACATAAGGAAACTGGAAGAGTTTGCCGGCGTTGTGGAGAGTTTCCAAACTGCTGTCTGAAGGTGACTGACTACCTCTACATTTAAACTCATCTGTCACAGTGACGGACTAGCTGATGGCTCTATGTTCCGTTTCTAGTGTTTCCTCATATTGCAGTCATGTAAGCGATCATTGTTTCGGTGGTAGCCATCACCAGAAGGTTATCCAACTCAAACAAGCGATGTCCGTCGATCATTATGTGATAACTAACAGCGTACCAGTGGATGGATTGGATGGAAAAGACACCGTCGATGTACTGTAATAATAAGCACCACAGTTGATAGTGCAAACACTTTTAGAAATTTTATAGTAATTTCAACACCAACCAATGATGAGACAGCATGTTTCCCACTTTCAGTATCATAGCTAAACAGACCCATCTCTACTTTGTGATTATCAGTGCGAATGTAGATAGATGACTGTGCACTACGTCCATTCATTGTTAATTCTCGAACATATACATCATCAAAGTATACCAGACAGCACTCTACATATTTCTAGCACCTCAAGCATAGTTCTTAATTTACGCTCTATCTTTATGCAGATGAGAATCACAGTGCATTCTCGCAGTCTTAGGATAAAATTAGAGACTGAAAGATCCCCTTGTACTGTCTTTGTTTGGCCAACCCCCTATGCAGCACAGTCACCGATTTAATCTGCAGCTGACCAGAAGTAGAACGCTACGTTCCACGTCTCGTGAATGAATGGAGCTTGACGAGTCCTCGCCCATCCAAGTGCACAATATTTCTCCAGACGCGTCCATGTCGAGGACGTTAGCACCCCTTATCAGTGTATAGTAGTAGATTTGAAAGTGTTCTGATGTAATAGCAGATGGTTAAGAAGAATAAGAAAGGGTGATTTTTATGCATGATGGAGCACCAGACGTATGGAGTTCGAAGCATTTTACGTAAATCAACTACGCTGTCAATTTTAAAGTATTGTTCTAGTGTCTGGGATCAGCACCAGGAGGGTATTGGTGAGAGGGAACATAAACACACACACTCCTAAGGCTACACGGCTCGGCACTTAAAACATGCTATAATGTTAGATCGCTTCAGTGTCCGACCTATCAGTCATGTGGAATGCAGCGCTGTTAGCATTCCAATATAGGAAATATATTTCCATCGAATGACATACATCCTTCCTGCAGGCTTCTCAACGATAAACTATGGTAACAAACTGTAAAATGAAAAAACAACGTCATTAAAATATCGTTCGTGTGTGATACATGCTCAGTGTAGCTTTCCAGAGATGTATTGCATCCACTGCTCACATCCGATCACGGTTCAGTAATTATACTATGCTCGCATCAGTCCTACATAAAATGATCGTTAGTTATGGAGAATAACTCTTACAAGGAAACAGATAAACCCATAGTAGCAGCGTCAGACATGTGAAATTACACATCATACCGCCACTAACTCTGTAAACAGGACATCTGTCAAGCAGATGTATTCTTGGGGATTGCAGTGTCTCACAAACACATCGCTAACTTAGAATCATCTTAGTTATGAAACTGAAGTCTCAATTTTATACCCAAGATGTGAGATGGAATAAATCTTCGTTCGATTAGAGGAATGTGTTGAAACAGGATGGTCATTTTTCATCACACATGAGATGGAAGTCCTCTGATGATGGAGAGGCTTGTGATAACGATCGCAAGTAGACAGTGCTCTAAGTCAAATACAGAACACATGGTTGTATATGAGACAAACACAGCCTATGTCACGCGACTGATGCATCCAGACAGAACAGCGAAATAAATGGTCAAATGATCTGCGCCAACATCTTCCTGTCTCTCTAGAATGCATAATCAGTCTGCCTTTAAATCGTACCTCGTTACAGATCCATCTCAATCAATCACCCCACCCACTCTCTGTTACCCTTTAACGCAGGTTCATGTATGTTTAGAGGCAGATGATTATCTGTTTTCCTTAAAAGCTTCAAATACAATAGTCAACTCGCGTGTATCACTGTTATCTCAATAGACATACAGTCGAATGCTACCTCGATGGAAAAAAGTAGCTGTTTCCCTTCGCTTCCATGTCGACGTTTTCTCGGATTCCTCTAGCTGTCTATTACTTACCCCCATGTACAAGAATTGTTCTCCGCCAACCAGAAGACACGCAATTACTTCCTCAACTTCCCCACATTTCAGGGTATTTTCCCTCAATTTATACGTATTTTCCATCATTTCCCGCAATTCTATCGATTTTGTATGTCGCTTATACCCATACTATCATGACATAGCATCTCGTTCCATGTTCTAAAACTGCTTCTAAATGTAGTACAGCTGCCAACATCTAGCGCGAATTCACTATTTTTCTGATAGATATATAATTCACAGTCTATATCTTCCGAATTCTACTGCGTGAGAGATCGGTAGGATATTGCTATATGCTTAATATCGAGATGTGTCGCATAAATGGTATAATATTATGTCAAATCATATGAAAATACATGTGTCCTTATAATTCCAGTTTGGAGGTGTGTGTAGAAAAGCAAGAGCAAGCAGGTTGGGTCCAGAAACAGTAACGAGTTTGTGCCGAGGGGAGCCGACCGGGAATTTGTAGAACAATTCCGAGAGTGATTTTGGTCCACTGAGAGCGCTCTGCTCACGTGTCGGGAGTGGATCACTTGGGACCGTCGGCTGCGGGAAAATATCTAGTGCTGCGAGACGTGCTGTCTGTCTTTGGGGTATACGTACGAGTGTCTGGTTGTCGATTGCTATACAAATGATGTAAAAGGGGCGATTTTGTATGGTGCAAGATACAAATTGTATGGTCACTACACCGACACGGTACGCGGTTTCACGCCCTAATATTCAACCTCCTACCATCAGTGGCAGACTGGTATAATTGAGTAAGAGTCTTTCCATATTTGACGATGTGTAGGTGCCTTTGCAGGGTTTAATTGTCGGTGCAATATGGTGATCTATGCAAAATAGCTTTTTGCCTCTGAAAGTCTCGTCTGCAGAAAGAAAAACAGACGAACAGTGCTTCCACATCTGCGGCATGAGTAATTTAGCGGGCAAATTCAATAAGAGCCAATCATAATACTCTATTCATTCACAAGCTATCCTTTGTGCTGGGACATAAAAGTCTCTACAGACCGATTCAAACAAGATGGAGGCAAAGTATCTACGGAGAGTTCCGAGAAAACAAGTGATCAAAGACAAGTTGAAGCAGACCATCCATCTCTGGTGGGGATGCTGTCACTCATCCGCCACTGTTGCATTAGGATATCTCAAGACCAGTAGCTGTAGGATACCGAAAAGTCCCGCCATTTTTCTCTTCTGTAGAACAGTGCTTCGAATTCTGTTTGTGTAATTGTTCTGATTTCCCCCTTCTGTGCTTGATGGTGTTTTCGTGAGTGTGCACAGACATTATGAAAGCTTTTAGTGGTAAGAATGTTTAACGTTTCTAAGACGTATGTTAACAGCAGCACGTCACGATTTCCAGATAGGGAACAGGTGATGTCTCGTTAGGACCATCGAGGTGAATGAAATTGGTGTTATTCTGGGGCCGGCCGCGGTGGTCTAGCGGTTCTAGGCGCTCAGTCCGGAACCGCGCGACTGCTACGGTCGCAGGTTCGAATCCTGCCTCGGGCATGGATGTGTGTGATGTCCTTAGGTTAGTTAGGTTTAAGTAGTCCTAAGTTCTAGGGGACTGATGACCACAGATGTTAAGTCCCATAGTGCTCAGAGCCATTTGAACCATTTTTGTTATTCTGGGCTATTTTCATAAACAGGCCCTGGTTGCCGCGCGAACATTTCGCAGCGATTTGTATGCCACGCTGGGCAGGTAATCACATGTGTATGTCTAGACGCAGCTCGCATGTCCCGCTAAGATCGCTAGGATCAATGCAGCCTGTGCTATCCTGAGAAGCAATGGCTTGGATCTCTGCAGCGTCTGCGACGGTGGGTCGCTCGGCAATTCGGTCTCCGTTGGACGGCAGGTAGAGAGAGGGATTGCGCCAGCAATGGTAGACACGTGCTCCCGGTTCAGAGGCTGTGTTAGTGTTTATTTAAATAGACATGTGACGTCAGTATAACACTCGAAGAACTCTAACTATAGATGTGACTTTCACCTGCCATCAGCAGCGGCATGACAGCGCTGGCTTGTGTCCAGCTAGCCCTGCAAAGAACGTGCACGCGTTCTAACAGTTTGCTTATACGTTGCCTTTTTACATGCACCGAGCTTTTGTGCACTACATTAATTTTGGGTGTTTAAGCGTTGTGAACGTGTTTGAATAGCGTTACACATGCATTATTTTGACAATTTACGAGTTGTTTGCATGTCTGTATGCTATGTATTGCATTTTTTCGGTAATTTACGAGTTGTTGTTGTTGTTGTTGTTTTGGGGAAGGAGACCAGACAGCGAGGTCATCGGTCTCATCGGATTAGAGAATGTCGGGGAAGGAAGTCGGCCGTGCCCTTTGAAAGGAACCATCCCGGCATTTGCCTGGAGCGATTTAGGGAAATCATGGAAAACCTAAATCAGGATGGCCGGACGCGGGATTGAACCGTCGTCCTCCCAAATGCAATTTACGAGTTGTTTGCATCTGTGCACATCAGTATACTGCATTATTTACGAGTAGTTTGCAGGTCTCTAGATTATTTACTGTGACCTCAAGCATGTCAGGGTGTTTTGTATAAATGTATTAAGTATACTATGTCAAATTCTTGCCTAAATAAACTGTTCCGAAACAAATAAAGTACACTCCTTCCTCTCTCCAGCAGCCCAGAACAGGCTGAGGCCTTTTCCTAGCATTTTTCCCCTCCAGACCGTCATCTTGGATTACCTCACAGTATCGGTGACGGAACTCTCTGGTGGCAGTACGTTTACTAGGTCAGTTGGACTTCGGACCTCGTGGTGGACACACTGATGGCGGTACTTCCTCAAATTGTTTAAATAAATACTGTCTGCAAAATAAAGACTTATGTCCATCCTATCCTGCACAGGCTGAGTCCTTTCCCCGCCAATTCCTTGGAAGAGGTGGCGGTCAGATGACTTAGGGTAGTGTAGGTAGCCCAAGTGACCTATTTTCTCGCCATTTTCTTAGGTTAGTGGAGGTAGCCATGGTGTGTAGCATTGTCTTGCTGGAATTTGAACTTCCTGCCACTTTCTGGGGGAGAGCTGGGGAGGTGTGCGGAGGGGGAAGGGGAGGGCGTCAGTTTAGTGGTTGTAGCCCAATTGACCTATCTTCCCACCAAAATTTGAACTTCCTGCCATGATGTCATATCGATATTGCCATATCTATCGCCGCCATCTTGGATCCGCCATCATGAATAAATATGGCAACAATGGAGAGTGGTGTAACTCTCCCTTCTCTCCGCAACTAACAGGATGCCGAAGATGGTTTTAATCCGATGGTCAAGGAGACGTGTTCGAAGGAAGGTCCCTCTATTTATCCTTGGCTAAGTATTTAGCCGACACGGTGACTGAGAAGATCTTTGAAAAATCGAAAGGAGCGGCAGTAGGCTTTTTTCTTATGTTAAAAGTACGGTTCGGATTGTTATTACCCTGAATGATTATAACATTAAAATGGCATTTTTGGTCACTATTCTCATAAAATATCTGTTATTTTTATGAAATTGATGCTTCAGAGTAATTAAATTTCAATATTTGGTCTGTTACTGGCTGAAGGTCTGATAACGTCACAGGCTAGGGATAAGGCGAAACTGTACGTGTATTACAGGGATGATAGCCGCAGTTGCTAGTGTTTTCCGTACTTTTTCTGCAAACAGTTTGGTTACTTAGTGATTTAAAAGCCGTTTACAACTTTTAAGTAACAACGGAAAGGTATCTTGTGAAGGATGATACTAGAAACCCTCTGAAAGTAGATGCGTTTATGATCTCTTCGCTCTCCAAAAACAACACAGATGTTTATGTGTATATTAGACGGAGGGGTTCCGACAGCCGATCAGTTCCTGTCATTCCACCAGGAAGGCGGTACACGGCTCGTGTTGTCTGTAGTTCAACCATGCCTAGACGGTCAATACCGAGGTTCGATCACGTCCGCATTGTTACTTCATGCCAGGAAGAGCTCTCAACAAGGGAAGTCTCAGAGTGAACCAAAGCGATGTTGTTAGGACATGGAGGAGATACAGAGAGACAGGAACTGTCGATTACGTGCCTCGCTCAGGCCGCCGAAAGGCTACTACTGCAGTGAATGACCGCTACCTACGTATTATGGCTCGGAGGAACCCTGACAGCAACGTTACCATGTTGAATAATGCTTTTCGTGCAGCCACACGAGGTCGTGTTACGACTCAAACTGTACACAATAGGCGGCATGATGCGCAACTTCACTCCTGACGTCCATGGCGAGGTCCATCTTTGCAACCGCGACACCATGCAGCTCGGTACAGATGGGCTCAGCAACATGCCGAATGGACCGCTCAGGATTGCCATCACGTTCTCTTCGCCGATGAGTGTCACATATGCCTTCAACTAGACAACCGTCGGAGACGTATTTGGAGGCAATCCGGTCAGGCTGAACGCCTTAGACTTAGTGTTAAGTCAAGTGCAACGAGGTGGAGGTTTCCTGCTGTTTTGGGGTGGCATTATGTGGGGCGACGTACGCCGCTGGTGGTCATGAAAGGCGCCGTAACGGCTGCACGATACGTGAATGCCATCCTCCGACCGATAGTGCAACCATACTGGCAGCATATTGGCGAGGCATTCATCTTCATGGACGACAGTCCGCGCCCCCATCGTGCACATCTTGTGAATGACTTCCTTTAGGATAACGACATCGCTCGACTAGAGTGGCCAGCATGTTCTCCAGACACGAACCCTATCGCACATACCTGGGATAGATTGAAAAGGACTGTTTATGGACGACGTGACCCACCAATCACTCTGAGGGATTTACGCCGAATCGCTATTGAGGAGTGGGACAATCTGGACCAACAGTGCCTTGATGAAATTGTGGATAGTATGCCACGACGAATACAGGCATCCATGAGTGCAAGAGGACGTGCTATTGGGTATTAGTGGTACCGGTGTGTACAGCAATCTAGACCACCTTTGAAGGTCTTGCTGTATGTTGGTACAACATGCAATGTGTGATTTTCATGAGCAATAAAAAGGACGGAAGTGATGTTTATGTTGATCTCTATTCCAATTTTCTGTACAGGTTACGCCCGCATCTCGTGGTCGTGCGGTAGCGTTCTCGCTTCCCACGCCCGGGTTCCCGGGTTCGATTCCCGGCGGGGTCAGGGATTTTCTCTGCCTCGTGATGGCTGGGTGTTGTGTGCTGTCCTTAGGTTAGTTAGGTTTAAGTAGTTCTAAGTTCTAGGGGGACTGATGACCATAGATGTTAAGTCCCATAGTGCTCAGAGCCATTTTGTACAGGTTACGGAACTCTCACAACCGAGGTGATGCAAAACTTTTTTGATATGTGTAATATACTTGAAAAAAATTGTTGCGAAGGGGAATCGATCTTGCGCACACTGCATTACAACTCCAGAACGCTACTTATTACTCCAGACATGACAACGTGGACGGGGGAGGGGGGTATACTGACATTTTTATTTTTATTTTTTTACAGAATGTCATATCAGATACCTTTCAGCCGTCTAAATTCCCAAATTGTTGTTTTATTGGGCTAAAAGTTCCGGCGATGTATTACGCAATCTTCAGGCCCCTATTCTGACTGGACCAGAGGTGGGAAGCTTCCTACACGTCGATCATGGGTCGCGAACTTGGCGTAACATATCGCCGAAATTGGTAGCCCAATAAAATAATAATTGGGAAATGTAGACGGCTGAAAGGTGTTTGACTTGACATTCCAATTTTTCAGGAGGTTTTAGAGATGTATTTGTACAATGTAATAATACACATCAATTGTAGCCCATTTTTCGTAACGTAAATTCCAAAACAAGATGTCGCTACAAATGAGCTTTATGAAAGTAGGAGCAACGCGCTAGCCAGTGACGTCACGGGCATCATATGACCATTTTTTTAAAAAACTTACTGAAACTCGCTATAAAAGAAAGCATGTTATGAGTATAAAATGACATAATTAATAATTTAAGAGGATTTCCAGGAATCAGTTACATACCGTATTTTACACAGGGTATAGCAAAAATGTACAGCTCTAATTGCAGGACACATTCCTCACACGTAGACGAAGGAAGTATGTTATATGAGCATAGATCGGGAAACGATTTTTTTCCATGTTACAGCTCATTTTCTCAGTAATCATGGGACACACACAAGAATAGAACGTTAGAATCATGGGGAACATGCACCACTGTTGATGACGTCTGGTTACGTTGTGCACCGCCAGTGTTTTGTTTTATATGCACCTGTTGCCATACGACATACGTCATTGCTTTTCCAGCGATCAGTACGACCGTTGCAAGCACACGGATTACAATCACAGACTTGGCTCGTGCAATGGCAGAGTACACAAATGCAGAGATGTCAGATGCCCATTTGATGTTTGGCTTTGCAGACGGCAATGGCGCTCGCGCTCAACATTTGTACCGGGAGAGACTTCCAGGACGAAGGTGCCGCGATAGGAAAACGTTTGAAGCCATTGATCGTCGACTTAGGACACATGGGGCATTTAAGCCTGGTACTCGCGACCGGTGAAGGCGTCGAAGGACGGGGACACCGTAGCGGGAGGCGGAAATTCTTCATACATCTGACGACGACCGTAGTGTCAGTACAAGTTATGTAGTTGGTACACTGCATATTGACCACATGACTGTCTGGAAAATGTTACATGAGGACCAGCTGTATCCATAACATTTACAGCATCTGATTTTCCTACACGTGTACTCTTCTGAGAATGGTTTATTCAACAAAAAAATGGTTCAAATGGCTCTGAGCAATATGGGACTTAACATCGGAGGTTATCAGTCCCCTAGAACTTTGAACTACTTAAATCTAACTAACCTAAGGAGATCACACCCATCCCTGCCCGAGGCAGGATTCGAACTTGCGACCGTTTCCATGGCGCGGTTCCAGACTGAAGCGCCTAGAACCGCTCGGCCACACCGGCCGGCTTTATTCAAATCTCAACACTAATTTTAGTGCAACGGTGTTGTTCACAGATAAGGTGTCGCTTCGACGAGATCAGATTGTAAATTTTCACAGCTGACATGTACGGGTAGACGTCAATCCTCACCCAGCTGTTGAAGCAAGTCATCAACAAAGATTTTCTCTTAATGTTTGGACCGGCATTTTTATGGCCATTTAGTAGGGCCACACTTTCACCCACCCAGACTCAACGGACGAATTTATCATAATGTCGTAGAGGATGTTCTACCTGATCTTTAGCATATGTGGCTTTAGCTGTGCGACAAAACATGTACATCATGTAAGGTGGAACAACTCCTCATTTTGGAGTTAATATCCATCGGCCTCCAAATAACAGATTCGGTGACAGGTAGATAGGCAGAGATATACCATTTACCTTGATTCCACGCTCTCCGGATCTAAACCTACTGGGATTTTATTTGTGGAGGCATTTGAAAGCTCTTGTGTATGGAACCCCAGTACAATACGTTCAGTCTCCGTGACTGTATTATGCAAGGCTGCGAAACCATACACAATACTCCAGGGATACATCACTGCATGCGAGATTCACTATGACGGTTGGTTGATGGATGTGTCAATGCTCACGGACAGCATATTGAATATCTTCTGTGAGAAAGGGTTGCTTGTAGTGCTTTCTGTTGGTGTGTGTTTCCCATGATTAATGAGTTGGAGAAAATGAGCTGTAACATGAAAACAAAGCGTTTCCAGACCCATGTTCATATAACATAATTTCTTCCTCCTACGTGTGAGGAATGTGTCCTGTAATTTGTGCCATACGTTTTTGTTACAACCGCTATAGTGACGTTTTGTTGGCCATGCGGAATAACACAAGAGTGATCGTCACCATATAAATGAGGAATCCCGTAGAAAGCAGAGTAAAAAGAATATCAGTGACAAATCTTCAGACTGAGGAGCGAAAACCTTATGACAACTGCCCATAGGGGATTTAAGGCCACCTGGAGGCATTGTGGGCACGTGTCGTGGTAAGGAAAGTACGTAAGCGGAGATGAGATAAATAGGGAAACATTCAACATTCTAGCGAAGATACTGGCTGTGAATGGGGAAATCCGCCATTATAAGCTATTTATACAAAGGGCAGAATTCTACAGCCCAGCACCTGGGGAAGAGTATCTCGGAAAGGGGAAGGATGTTCGGCTGTTCGCGCTTTATTGTCACGAGCTACTATGGAAAGTTGTTGAACGATGGAGAAACCACGAGTATGTGTCAAGATCGTTGTATCGGTAACAAGATAGCCAGTAAACACAAGAAGACATCTACAAGAAGGTAACACACTATTAACTTCATTTATACTACAGGGTGACAATTATTGAACTATATGAAATAAAATCATAAGTTATGAGCGGTTTCCGTTAGGACGTTCGAACTGCACGGTTGGCCGCGGGAAATGATGGGAATTAGTATGTGCATGCATGGTTTGGTTTAGCGACGATGCCCACTTTCATTTGGATGGGTTCGTCAATAAGCAAAATTGGCGCGTTTGGGGGACTGACAGTCCGCATTTGGTGATCGAGAAGTCTCTTCACTTTCAACGGGTGACTGTGTGATGTGCAATATCCAGTCACAGAGTAATCGGTGCGATATTCCTTGACGGCACGGTACCTACCGAACGATACATCCCCGTTATCCAAAGTGAGCCTGATTTCGTCAATATATGGTTCATACAAGGTGGAGCTCGACCCAATCGAAGCAGGAGAGTGTTTTATGTCCTGGAGGAGCATTTTGGGAACCGAATTTTGGTTCTGGGGTACCCAGAAGCCCCTGTCATGGGTCTCGACTTGCCGCCATATTCTCCGTATCTGAACATATGTGACTCATTTTTGTGGGGCTACATGAAAGGCAAGGTATACAGCAATAACCTCAAAACCGTTGTTAAGCTCAAAACAGTTATTCAGGAGGTCGTCAACAGCGTCGATGTTCTGACATTTCAGCCAATGATGGCAAGCATATCGAACATAACCTAAATCCGAATACATGTAGTGACGTTTACATATTGAATAAAGTGTGTGTACGCCACAGTTTGTAACTAATTTACGTTTTCTTTTAATATAGTTCAATAATTGTTACCCTGTATGTATGCTTAATGATTTAGTTGCATAGAACTTTGAATGCTTTGGGTTTTTGTGTGATGATGAGTTACATACAAATGATAGTAATGTTGTTGATCGTAATAAATAGGCTTGAATACTGATAAAGTTATGTAAGTCACTGACTACCAGCAGTACTTACGAGGAGAACACGGCAAGTGCCACACCTTGATTTCCCAGAAACTTCGCTCAATGCAAGGGGGGTCAAAATTAACAAACACTTATCTCGGCTTATCCGTAAATATTCGACTGTTTCAGAGAAAACGACGGTCAAATTTTTCAAGATATAACTTTCAACGGGGAAACAGTTCAACTAAAGCGGTAGCACAGTGGCTACCACTTTTGCGCTCCATACTAGTAACCCAGTTATTATTTTCATGCATATTTTTGATTTTCATTTACCTATCCATGTCTGTAGAAGATTACTACACGAATGTTTGAAATAACGTCGTCCTTCATCGTCTGCTAATTGTGTGTCCGGTGAATGGAAAAATTATTTGAAATGGTTTTCGGTGAAATTCTTGTAGTGTATCTTGACCCATAAACAACTGCAACCGCCAGTTTTCTGACAAATGATGCATTATGCGTGGTTTCCTTCACAGTAGTACCAACGCGTGAAATCATCAGCAATGTTAAAGATGTTTCTTTCCTGAGTGAGATTCATGGGACGAAATGTCGCTGTGGCAAGCCTTCTTTTGTGCGATGCTCGTGGTGTTCGGAATTTCTGTGTTTCGAATAGTTCTACGATCGGTATCATCCAAGGGAATGGGCAAAACCTTTCATAAGAATAAACATAAGAATAAAGTATAAGAACTGATGTAAGAATATGAGAATTTAAAAACATTATAATCCCTGAAAGTACCATACACGCATATAAACTGAAGCGCCAAAGAAACTAGTATAAGCATGCATATTCAAATACAGAAATTTGTAAACAGGCGGAATACGGCACTGCAGTCGGCAACGCCTATATAAGACAAATGGCTCTGAGCACTATGGGACTCAACATCTTAGGTCATAAGTCCCCTAGAACTTAGAACTACTTAAACCTAACTAACCTAAGGACATCACACACACCCATGCCCGAGGCAGGATTCGAACCTGCGACCGTAGCAGTCCCGCGGTTCCGGACTGCAGCGCCAGAACCGCTAGACCACCGCGGCCGGCCGTTATATAAGACAACAAGTGTCTAGCGCAGTTGTCGGCTACTGATACAATGGCAGGTTATCAAGATTTAAGTGTGTTTGAACGTGGTGTTATAGTCGACACACGAGCGATGGAACACAGTATCTCCGATATAGCGATGAAGTGGCGATTTTCCAGTACGACCATTTCACGAGTGTGCCGTAAATATCAGAAACCCGGTAAAACATCAAATCTCCGACATCGCGGCGGCCTGGAAAAGATCCTAACCCATTCGTGTATCTTGATGAGTGTACGACTCGCCTGGGCCCGTCAACACCGACATTGAACTGTTGATGACAGGAAACATACTGCCGGATGAGCCTCGTTTCAAATTGTACCGAGTGGATGGACGTGTAGGGACAACCTCATGAACCCATGGACCCTGCATGTCAGCGGGGAACTGTTCAGGCTCTGTAGTGGTGTGGGGCGTGTGCAGTTGGAGTGATATTGGACCCCTGATACGTCTAGATACTACTTTGACAGGTGACACGTACGTAAGCATCCTGTCTAATCACCTGCATCCATTCATGTCCATTGTGAATTCCGACGGACTTGGGCAATTCCAGCAGGACCATGCGACACCCCACACGTCCAAAATTGCTATAGAGTGGCTCCAGGAACACTCTTCTGAGTTTAAACACTTCCGCAGGCCAGCAAATTTCCTAGACATGAACATTATTGAGCATATTTCGGATGCCTTGCAACGCGCTGCTCAGAAGAGATCTCCACCCCTTCGTACTCTTACAGATTTATGGACAGCCCTGCAAGATTCATGGTGTCAATTCCATCCAGCACTACTTCAGACATGCCATACCGTGTTGCGGCACTTATGCGTGCTCGCGGGGCCCTACACGATAATATGGCAGACATATCAGTTTCTCTGGCTCTTCAGTGTATATTACATAATAAGTGCGTGATACTTATTGTGAAACCCAGCTGTAATTTTACAATTAATATAACGCCCTCGTATGCCCTAACTCTATAAGAAACATTCGTGTACCAACAGTGTACGGATATATGTAAAAAAAAAAACAAATAAAAAATAACCAGGCAACGAACGTGAAATGCGGAAATGAGAAGCCGCGATTCCAGGCACTAGGCCAAAGATGGTCTCAACTTATTGCGCACTAAAACGTGTCTCTAAGTTATCTCAAAAACTTTCATAGTCGTTTTCTCAGAAACGTTCGGGTATCTGCAAATAAGCCGAGACATGTGTTCGGTTACTTTGGCTTCTCTTCCACTAAACGAAATATCTGGGAAATATGGCTACGACCCTTGCCGCGTTCTCCTCGTTAGTAGCGCCATGACACTTCAGTGTAAAAGCACTCCGTCCTCAGGCCTCGAGTGGCCTACCTGGACCATCCGACCACCGTGTCTTCCTCGGTGGAGGATGCGGATAGGAGGAGCGTGGGGTCAGCACACCGCTCTCCCGGTCGTCAGATGGAATTCTTGACCGAAGCCGCTACTGTTCGGTCGAGTAGCTCCTCAACTGGCATCACGAGGCTTTGTGCACCCCGAAAAATGGCAACAGCGCATGGCGGCCGGGATGGTCAACCATCCAAGTGCCGACCACGCCCGACAGCGCTTAACTTCGGTGATCTCACGGGAACCGGTGTATGACACTTCGATGTAATGTTACTTATTGCAACCTTTCGCATTAATGTCCCTAAGTCTACAGAGGCACTTGATCTGGGGCCGAGCTCTGAACTGCGTCTGCTTCGAAAGATGAGCCGGCCTATCAGAGTTTCGAGCAGTGAGTTTACGTGGATTCCGTGTCCTTTAGTGGCGTGTATGCGTGGCGCCACCTAACGGAGAGCAGCGAGCGATGCGTAGCGAGCTCACCCCCATGCCCAGCTGGCGAGAGGTTGAAAAGTGCCGCTTCTCGCATAGCTGTGGATGGCGCGCGGCACGCTGTGTGAGGCCATCGCAGACGCCGTCGATACAGCAGAGTTGTTCGTGAGCACCTCTTTGAATATCCAAAATTCTTGATCATTTGAGACACACTTCCAATGCTGACCGACAACTGTAGATCCAACTGACGAGTTGTGATGCGCCGGTCGGCACGAATAATGGCATTCGCACGATTCAACATGTCTGCAGCAGTGGTTGTGACTGGAGGTCCCGAGTGTGGCTGATCCTGGAGCTCTGTTTCTGCATTTCCTGAGACTCCAACTTTCTTTACCCATCGCCCGACTCTACTCCTATCAACTGCAGCAAACATTGCACACAAATGTTTATGGATGTTCACCACGGTGTCTTTTTCTGCACACAAGAATTCAATAACAACACGCTGCTTGTAACGTGAGTCGTATGTAGACGCCATTTTGACGCTGTACTACGGATCTGCTGTCTGCCAGAACGGTTCGAAATTTCACCGGCGCACAGAAGAAACATCAAATGTGATGCTCCAACAAGGACGTTTGTCTATGTACATTAATGGCTTTTTTATGTGGGGCATTACTGATTGAACGATCCTCGTACATACTCGTATATCTTACTCTGTGAATATTTTCCTTTATACAGCTACTGCAGTTACGAATGTGGCTGGGAGGGACGTCAAAACTTCTCTGCATGTCAGGAATTGCTATTTTTCAGCATAGATTACAAGATTCACCTTACAATTTTCCGGAACAAAACGAGGGAGACATTTTAATACATGGAAAGGATATGATAAAAAGAAAGACTCAGGCCATTGGCTTTATGCGCAATATGGGCTCTCTTATACATGGGTGAAAAATGGCCAGGCAGAAAGACCTTTGAAAATCTCATGTTGAACAACAGTTAGAGGGAAATCTCTACATTTGCATAAAGTGCAAAAGCAGTAAACAGGGTCGTGCTGCAGCATTTTACCATGAAGGTGGATACGGTAAAGAGAACATTCTGCCATCAGGATTCTATGGAAGATGCGAAGCCCTTGAGCTTATCTGCTCCAAGTAAGTCAACGTTTGTACAGCGAAATCAAGCACAGAGCTTGATCAATAGCACTGCCATTGTGGCTGCCGCTGGCGCCATTGTTATTGCGTCTCCCAGTGTCTGATTGATTTTCCTCTGACTACCTCATTTACTATAACTAAGATCGCTCAGTTTGTAGGTGTTCTGAGCTTTCTCTTACTGTATGAGACATGTCAGGAATAAGTTTGTTATTCCTCTCAGTTGGTGCTCTTTTATCGATATCATCAATCTACAAACGTCCAAATTCTTATGAAGCTCTTCTTCCTGTAGCATTTATGTTACTGTTAGCAATCAGTTGACTCTACGGATGAGATTTTATCAATGTAATGGTGGTGTAGCGTATCGACCGCATTCAATCAAAAAGTACGTCAGTGTGGAAGTAAGGTGCAACAAAGCCAGCCACAGGCAGGCAAGCGTGTTATATATTGTGAAGCAAAACACGGCCGACAGGCACTGTGAAGCAGAGCCAGCTGGGCACGGCGTAGCAACAGCTGATGCTGCAATATACTAGTCGAAGGACGGAAGCCTTTCCTCACTTGTCATCATGGAAAAGTTTAGAGTATATGTATCACGCCCTAAACGAACACAGTCTGGAGTGTGTAAGTACTCAGCCATTCGTGTACTAATATATTCTCATCTCAGTATCATAGGGCAACGGCCTTACCACAGTGGATACACCGGTTCCCGTCAGAAGTTAAGCGCTGTCGGGCGTGGCCGGAGCTTGGATGGGTGACCATCCGGGCCACCATGCGCTGCTGCCATTTTTCGGGGAGCACTCAGCCTCTTGATGCCAATTGAGGAGCTACTCGACCGAACAGTAGCGACTCCGGTCACAGAAACCCATCATAACGACCGGGAGAGCGGTGTGCTGACCACACGCCCCTCCTATCCGCATCCTCAGCTGAGGATGACATGGCGGTCGAATGGTCCCGATGGGCCATTTGTGGCCAGCAGGCAGAGTGCTCAGTATCATAGCCTACACCATGAGCCTGTGACTCGCAGAACGATATCCTGCAATGCAGAATGGTTTCCGCTGTTCGACCAAGGGACAGGACAGCGTGGCCTGAATCATGAGAGCAGCCGCCGCCAGAGCAGATAGGCTCTGGTCGCTGGAGGGAGGCCACGACACCCTTCACGGTATTGTCAGCTGCGCTGCTGTGCTGTCATCACGGTCGCAGCCAGAGATGTCGCTGACAGCAGCACACACGTGAGGCAACTCTTGGCCCCACAGTGCTGGACTGCCTATTGTTTCGTATGAGAAGCTACTGGACCCCTCCACCAAGCTGCACCGTGCTGTCCTGATGTACCGAGGCCGAGAACCAGAATAAAGAAGTTAGTTAAACAAGTCTACTGTCACTCTGACTTCTCATTTCACTCTCTAGTTGATCTAACACTGGTGTCAGATCATTGACATTGCCTTCTTAGAGCAACATCCGAGATTCAAGCTTATGCTACAGCGAGTCCAAGAACTTTTGATTGTATTTTGGTTGTGGAAAAAGATTCTACAGTTGTGCATTTTGTAAAATATATTTTATTGCGGGTAGAGACTCAATGAATTTTAGTGCTGTCAAGGACAAAGCTTGGACATAACCAGAGAAGTAATGTGCCTCAGAGCCAGAACCAGCACGCATATTGTTAGAAAAGGTAGCACAATTAACAGCGAATAATACAAAACTGCATGGATTACTAGAGTCGCAGTCATCACAACGGGGTGTAGATTTGTCACTTGAAAGATTCATTGCTCCTTTTTCTGGCAAAGCAATCGAGAATGTGCGGGACTTTGGCCGGCCGTTATGGCCGAGTGGTTCTAGAAGCATCAGTTCGGAACCGCGCTGCTGCTACGGTCGCAGGTTCGAATCCTGCCTCGGGCATGGATGTGTGTGACGTACTTAGGTTAGTTAGGTTTGAGTAGTTCTAAGTCTAAGGGACTGATGACCTCAGATGTTAAGTCCCATAGTGCTCAGAGCCATTTGACATTTTTTTTTTTTTTTTTTTTTTTGCAGGACTTTGTGAGAGACTTTGGAAATCTGGCGGGGATGGAAAGTTGATCCGATTAGGAATTACTGAGTGTTGCAAAACTGAAATTAGCAGGGGAAGCTGAAACTTGTGTTGGGTACACAGAAGCTCTTAAGGAAGCCACAACATTCGAAGAATTTAAAGAAGGGTTAACTGAGAGGTATACGAAACGAAATAGTGCCACACATTATGGGGAACGATTAGGGGTAATAACTAAGAGAAATGCGGAAACTGTGTAACAATTTGCGGATAGAATAAGGTAAAATTAATGGATGAACCTATGAATTAAGACAGTATGTTGTAGTAAATGAAACTATTTTGCAAGCAGCTGAGCAGAGGACTCTCGATGCTTCTTAACAGGGTTCCATGAAGAAATGTGAAGACATGTGTGGAGAGGTGTCCGACAGATTTGTGCACAGCAGTGCAGTTAGCTATGGAGCGTGAGAAGATCGACTTGTCGACTGGAATGTATGATAAATAGACAGTTTTTGCAGCTAATATACACTCCTGGAAATGGAAAAAAGAACACATTGACACCGGTGTGTCAGACCCACCATACTTGCTCCGGACACTGCGAGAGGGCTGTACAAGCAATGATCACACGCACGGCACAGCGGACACACCAGGAACCGCGGTGTTGGCCGTCGAATGGCGCTAGCTGCGCAGCATTTGTGCACCGCCGCCGTCAGTGTCAGCCAGTTTGCCGTGGCATACGGAGCTCCATCGCAGTCTTTAACACTGGTAGCATGCCGCGACAGCGTGGACGTGAACCGTATGTGCAGTTGACGGACTTTGAGCGAGGGCGTATAGTGGGCATGCGGGAGGCCGGGTGGACGTACCGCCGAATTGCTCAACACGTGGGGCGTGAGGTCTCCACAGTACATCGATGTTGTCGCCAGTGGTCGGCGGAAGGTGCACGTGCCCGTCGACCTGGGACCGGACCGCAGCGACGCACGGATGCACGCCAAAACCGTAGGATCCTACGCAGTGCCGTAGGGGACCGCACCGCCACTTCCCAGCAAATTAGGGACACTGTTGCTCCTGGGGTATCGGCGAGGACCATTCGCAACCGTCTCCATGAAGCTGGGCTACGGTCCCGCACACCGTTAGGCCGTCTTCCGCTCACGCCCCAACATCGTGCAGCCCGCCTCCAGTGGTGTCGCGACAGGCGTGAATGGAGGGACGAATGGAGACGTGTCGTCTTCAGCGATGAGAGTCGCTTCTGCCTTGGTGCCAATGATGGTCGTATGCGTGTTTGGCGCCGTGCAGTTGAGCGCCACAATCAGGACTGCATACGACCGAGGCACACAGGGCCAACACCTGGCATCATGGTGTGGGGAGCGATCTCCTACACTGGCCGTACACCACTGGTGATCGTCGAGGGGACACTGAATAGTGCACGGTACATCCAAACCGTCATCGAACCCATCGTTCTACCATTCCTAGACCGGCAAGGGAACTTGCTGTTCCAACAGGACAATGCACGTCCGCATGTATCCCGTGCCACCCAACGTGCTCTAGAAGGTGTAAGTCAACTACCCTGGCCAGCAAGATCTCCGGATCTGTCCCCCATTGAGCATGTTTGGGACTGGATGAAGCGTCGTCTCACGCGGTCTGCACGTCCAGCACGAACGCTGGTCCAACTGAGGCGCCAGGTGGAAATGGCATGGCAAGCCGTTCCACAGGATTACATCCAGCATCGTCTCCATGGGAGAATAGCAGCCTGCACTGCTGCGAAAGGTGGATATACACTGTACTAGTGCCGACATTGTGCATGCTCTGTAGCCTGTGTCTATGTGCCTGTGGTTCTGTCAGTGTGATCATGTGATGTATCTGACCCCAGGAATGTGTCAATAAAGTTTCCCCTTCCTGGGACAATGAATTCACGGTGTTCTTATTTCAATTTCCAGGAGTGTAGAATGCTTCAGGTGTGGATGAAGGGGGCATATAAGGAGGCAGTGTCTCCAGCCTCAGGGTGATGTGAGTAAAGTAAGAGAAAGTAATAGTTTTAGAAGTAGAGGGTCAGGTAGGAATAAGGTGTTAAACGCCAATAGGAACCACAGGTCTACCTATGGTCATTTCCAGTAAGATTGGATGCTACGAATTCACATGCAGAGGTGGATTGTACAATTAGAGGAACAAGGAAAAAAAAAGGGTTGCAGGATATTATTGGACAGAGGGGCGCATATGTCGGTCGCCAGTAGTAATCTGGTGAAACGTAAGCAACGGGACTCTCCACAGTACACATTGAGTCAGTTGGGTTCAAAATGGCTCTGAGCTCTATGGGACTTATCTTCTGAGGTCATCAGTCCCCTAGAACTTAGAACAACTTAAACCTAACTAACCTAAGGACATCACACACATCCATGCTCGAGACAGGATTCGAACCTGCGACCGTAGCGGTCGCACGGTTCCAGACTGAAGCGCCTAGAACCGCTCGGCCACCCCAGCCGGCGAGTCAGTTGGGGCATAAAGGTGTCACACCATTATGATCGGTGGACATAGACTTTTGCCACGATACAGTTTAATTCAAACAATGTGTAGAGATTGTGGCACACTTGAGTGAGGGCTCCAACATGGTTCTAGGATTAGATTTCCTATATCAACATGGTGCCATAATCGATCTTCGGCAACATGGGGTGGATGTTGACGAAAAAATGTCTCAGTTAGGTGAAGCCATTGCCAGCGTAGCATCGTGGTGAGGGGAGTCTGTCACGAGAAACAAATCGATTAAACTGCGAACGATCACACTATTACTTTATTCGCACTATAATGTACCCAATGCTACTGGGAAATCACTTTGAGTCAGTGTTGAGTATAGCTTGCTAGTAGGAATTTTGTGTGTGATGGAACCGTCAGAACAGAATGACCTCTTAGATCAGGCGGGTTGCTTAGTTAAAAGATGTCCTGTACGTGTATAAGAAAGAAAGTGTGAAAAGAAGGTACTTGTTCATATAGATAATTTAGTGCAGTGGACATAGGAGTAACAAAGGGGTTGTTAATCACTAATACGGGTATCCTGAAGGAAGAAGGATGGGACATGAGGGATCTCAGCCATGAACAATCACCGAACACCACTGAAGCTACATTACAATGAAAACTGAAGCACCTAGAGGGAAGCAATAGAGAACAGATGGAAAAATTACTTTTGGAATTTAAGGATTTATTTTCTCCGGAAGGCCCATTACCAGTTGCTCATATTACACAGCACTGCATACCAACAGGAAATGAATCACCAGTCTGCTCCAAATCATACAGAATACCTAGATGCTTACAGCCAAATTTGGAGGAATTCATCGATCAACAGCTGAAAGATGGAATACTTGAAGAAATTAACAGTGAATGGGGGCAGGAACAGTCCTCGTAACAAAAACATCAACGGATGATACCCAAAAATGTATGTTTTGTTGTGATTACAGTCATCGATATGCGAAAACCATAATCGATGCCTACCCTTTGCCAAACATCACAGAAACGTTGGACCATTTAGGGCAATGCAAATATTTGTCAATAATGAATTTGAAGTGTGGTTGTCACCAAAAAAAGGACGAACCACAGGGTCGACACAAAACAGCGTTTTCAGCACCCTTGGGATACCACGAATTCAGAAGAATGCCATTCTGATCTAAAAATGCAGCTACACTGTTTCAGAGATTGTTGGCCTGAGCACTCAGAGGTTTACAACCACTGCAATGCTTAGTGAATCTCGATGACATAATTGACCATGGAAGTGATATGGGAGAGCATATGCAGCGATTAAGTGATGTATTCCTAACGTTAAAATTAGCAAAGTTAACCCTGGCTACGGAAAAGTGTAATTCTGTGATGGAAGAGGTAGCATACATGGGTAATAATCATAAGCAAAGATTGGCTTAAGATAGACACAAGATTAATTAGAGTTGTACGTGAATTTCCTTTACCAGAATCTGTAAAGGAGTTGCAATTGTTCTTAAGTGTCGTGAACTATTACCACCGGTTCGTAAGAGGATTTTCGGATACTGCCTGACCGTTGACACAGTTGTTAAAAAAGGGCACTAAACTTGTGTAGTTAGAAGAGTGTCAGAATGCTTTTGAGAAACTAAAAGAAACTTTAACATCGAGTCCGATATTGGCATTTCCGGATTTTTGTAGAGAATTTGTTTTATCATATGATACACCAAACCATGCACTTGACTCTGTGTTGTTGGGAGAGGTAGACGGTGTAGAACATCCAGTAACTTACGGATCAAGACAACTAAATTCTGCAAAAGGAATTTATTCCACAACGGAGAAAGAGATGTTAAGCCTTATTTATGGAATCATATATTTCAAATGTTATCTGTACAGTAAAAAGTTTAGAGTAACAGCAGATCACATGGCATTAAAATGGTTGTTGGGGTTACAGGATCCTTCCAGTAAGTTGACGCGATGGACAGTGAATTTCATTTTGAAGTCACGTAAAAACCTGGGAACATGCACGGAAATACAGATGGCTCAAGTAGAAAGGTAGCCGTGTTACATATTAGGGGTACTGGGCATAAGGAATAACAAACTGCACAAAGAGCAGATGACGAATGTCAGCAGTACTTTATGCAGGTACAGTTTTGTATGCAGGATGGGTTGCTATGCAGAGTAACCAAGTTAGGACGACTTGTAGAGGAACCAGCGAAGCTAAGGCATAGAGAGCTACAAGAAGCTCATGATCACATGTTAGCGGGTCACAGAGGTTGCACATCTACCAACACAAGAATAGCAGAAAGGTACTGGTGGAGGAGTAGGCAGACGGACGTAAACGAGTATGTGTGGAATTACATACAGTGTTCAAAGTAAGCAGATTTGTGTCGAACAAGAGTACCATTACAGAGGTTACTTGTAGCATTAACTCCATTCGAATTTCTGTGGATTAATCATTTAGGTCCATTCAATGAAACACCTACATGGAATAAGTTGGTTGGTTAGTTGATTAGGGGAGGGGACCAAACAGCACGGTGATCAGTCCCATAGGATTACGAAGGATAGGGAAGAAGTCAGCCATGTACTTTCAAAGGAACAATCCAGGCATTTACCTGAAGCGATTTAGGGAAATCACGGAAAACCTAAATCAGGATGGAAGGACGCGGGTTTGAACTGTCGTCCTTCCGCATGTGAGTCCATGGTACTAACCACTAGGCAACCTCACTCGGTAGGGAATAAGTACGAACTCACAATCATAGGTCATTTTTCACGATACGTAGAAATGGTCGCGATGCCAAACCAGCCAGGCAACAACAGTGGCACAAGCACTTGTGAATAATTTGATAATGGAGTATGGACTGCATGAAATAATAGTAACGGGCCAGGGAACGAACATCATCTGAGATCTATTCAAAGAATTGTGTGAGTTACTGAATATGAAGAAGATGAAGACCAGTCCTCTTCATGCACAAGTCAGTGGAACAACTAAAAGAGTGCATCGGACAATCGGGAAGATGCTTGGATACTACGTTGACGCACATCACACCAATTGGAATGTCTATTTGAAGTATTTAGTCTCCGCCTACAACTCAAAACGGCATGCGAAAAAAGGATTATCGCCGTATGAAGTAGTATATGGTCGAAAAAATGCCATCACCGTTCGACATATTGTAAATGAAGAAAGGGAAGACTGAAGAGTCTGCTAAGGAATTTGCCAGAGCGATTAGGGAAATTTGGAATAGAGTATGGAGGGCAAATACACGAGCACTGAACAAACCTGAAGAAGCAGTAGGCCGTGCGGCAAGAACACCACGGTATTAGGTTGGTCAATGGATGATGCTCTCAACTTCATACACGCCGAAGGAAGAGATAAGGAAGTGTTTTGCGAAGTATCATAGGCCACACCCAGGGGTAGAGGCTATGTCACCAATAAGTGTAAAGATTAAATTGTAGAAAAGAACGAAATTTTGCATGTCGGGCGATTGAAACCTTTTCAAATAAGTCCGGAAGTTACTCCAGGGATAGGAGATGCGGACCGGAAAGGGAGAGTGAGGACAAAGGTATCGGAATATAAATAGGAGGTTGTGTATGAAACGGTAATGAGGAACTCGTATGGATTAAGGCCTTGGAGATAGTGATTTAATATTTTTTTTAGATTTGTTATAGATTTAGTGTAATTAGTATAAGCAGTTGCAGAGTAGCAACGAATTCAAGGAGGGAGCAAGCGATAGGCATCCCTGTCCGTAGGTGAAGTACAGAGAAGCGATATGATACTGTTCATAGAGGGACTACTCGTTTTCATCGGGTGGAAGCGTTACGGAACCAGCACTTGGAAAGGGGAGTGAGGTTCGCCAAGCAGGAAGACGTAGTGATCTCCAGTTATAGCTGGGAGATAACTGGCGGTATTCATCGCATGGGATATGCGTAACAAGGTGAGAAGAGTGGAAGAAGCAATCGACAAATTCCGTCAGGAAACAGAAAGGCATAGAATACTCAAATGAAGTACCGCGGCATGTGAGAGAGTACGTAAAGCGTAAGAGAAATTAAGAAGTGGGTTGACGCAAGTACTGGGGGTTAATCCACACACGCGAAGGAAGAGCGGTTGGATCGACGTTGGATGTCGGCTTATGGTTCAAATGGCTCTAAGCACTATGGGACTTAACATCTCAGGTTATCAGTCCCCGAGAACTTAGAACTACTTAAACCTAATTAACCTAAGGACATCACACACATCCATGCCCGAGGCAGCATTCGAACCTGGGACCGTAGCGGTCGCGCGGTTCCAGACTGAAGCGCCTAGAACCGCTCGGCCACACCAGCCGGCAAGTCAGTTGGGGCATAAAAGTGTCACACCATTATGATCGGTGGACATAGACTTTTGCCAAGATACAGTTTAATTTAAACAATGTGTAGAGATTGTGGCACACTTGAGTGAGGGCTCCAACATGGTTCTAGGATTAGATTTCCTATATATATATATATATATATATATATATATATATATATATATATATATATACTTTCTAGATCATCAGAATATTAATATGAGAATTATCGAGGATAAACTGTGTGTAATAGACTGCTACGTTACGTGCAAGTAAGAATAAAACTAATCGTTTTAATGAAGGATTCAATGAAAGCAAATCTTTATATAAAAAGAAATTTAAAAGATTAGCCTGGAGTGGTGTTCCACACAGCGACTCACAGTAACATCTGGGGATGTGAATGAGACGGTATAGGTGAGCAGACGATACTGGAATGCGTGGAGATCATCAAGTTGTTGAAGATTCATTAAGTCAGACTACCAAGATCTGTAACAGTGTTCGTTGTCAATCAGATTGTTACTAAAGCTTGCTCAGCAGGGTGAGAACAGATTCAACACTATTTGTATTCCATACCAAACACAGTCTGTTTTTTGGTAGTTAATAATGAGTACGTCTCTTGTCACTGCTTTATGCGGTAGCTAATAACAACGATCTACTTATTGTTAAACATTTGTTTGTTCACGCGATTCGGCCGTAGCCCGTCATCGCAACATCATATTGAAGTTCGTACACATTTCTGATCTGATGATGGAAGTAGCAAAAATGAAGTAATAAATAAAGAAATGTAGTAAACGACCTGGACAGTTTTATTTACAAAAGATAGTGTTGGATCACGCGATTTCAATCTTTAATTACCACAAATATTAGGATTGAAATTATTTGACACGATACTGTGTGTTAAGTCCTTTCATATGATCTTCTGTGAGAGGCTAGGCCCTATATCCGTAAACAAATAAATTTTTGGCAACAATTGAGCTGTTATTATTAGCGACCCAATGAACCGGTGAGAAAACCAGGTGCTCAGTATAGAAATAATGGTGGCGTGGACCCTGCAGGACGTTATGTCACAACTGATACGTCGCCATTTAATCAAAGCATTTTGCTGTATGCATACACCTTTCTTTATAAGATTTATTAGTGTCCACAGCTGTCATTAAGTTGTGAAGGCGATCGATTGCACTCTCACAACTCTTGACAGTTCATTGTATTATTTATTTCACAGCTCTTAATTTTATTGACCGCTAGGTTTTGGAATGAATAGGCGTTGCACTTTGGTTCATGAGAATTTTTAGGTGGTAAAGTGCCATCACAAAATAATGACAAAGAGCAGGATGACGTTAAGGTTCTACTACATAAACATCAAAACTAATGCTTACAAATCACTTATATTTATGTTCAAAACTAGACATGTTCGGCAAAAGGGAATATCCGCGATCTTTGTTTGTACAAAACTGTCCAATTTCAGTCTGCAGATCACTTTTATTTGTTTTCAGATAACCCTTTTCGGGCCAGCTGCCCACCTTCGGATCATTTGCTGTGGTTACAGTAAGCTTGCAGTCCTATATGGATAGGTTACTTTGTATCTGCAGCAAACGATCTGCAGATGGGCAGCAGGCCTCAAACTGGTTATTTGAAAATAAATTAAAGCGACCTGCAAACTGAATTTGGAGAGTTTTGCACTTATGTTGTCCCAAAGAATACATAAATTGAGCCACTTGATGGATTAGAGTTTTATTTGCCTTTCCTAAGATGAGTCATCTTACATCTGAAGCTAGTATTATTTCAGAAAGCAAAAAACTGTGTCATTTTGCAGATTACAATTCTAATCACTTATGCTAAAATGAGGATATTTAACTGCTGTAGTAAGATGGTAAGATGGCAGCATAAAATTCTTGAGTACCAACCTGTCTGTAGCCACTGACACGTTGATATTTACTCTTTACTGTCAGCTTATACTCCATGGACTTTTCGAAAAGTACAACGCAATTTTTCAGATTCTTCTGTCTGCGGCACACTTGCGAAGCACTAGCTCTACCTCACACGATTTGTTTCATAGTAAAATGCAGCCGAAACGTGAAATGCCAGCCGCCATCGCTGTTTTACATTCCTAGAAATATGGCTATACTATCTTCACCAAAAGAATGTCTCATTTCAAACATTTTAAGTAGAAGCTTTCATCTTTGACAATTATCATGACGAAATTATATCTTCATGACACAATTACGCATACACTGATCAGCCAGAACATTATGACCACCGATCTATTATCAATACAAATCCGTCCAGGCTATAGCGGCGTCCCCTGGCGAGGAATGTCAGTTCATGTAGTATCAGTGAGCGTCCTGGCCGTGTATAGGATGGGGAAGGCGCGGGATATATCTGACAAGGGGAGGTCACAACGTGGGGATCACAGATTTACTTCAGACTTTCTACACCTTTGGTAGGCCATTAAAACAACATAATGTCCATGTAGTAAGGTGCGCTACTCGGGTGTTCCGAAAAAATCGGAAGAGCCGTTTTACGCGTCTATTATGTACCGGATGTATCTGTGCGTGGTTGCTGGCTGTAGATGATCAAGTGATGGTCAAGTGATGCCGGTACTATAACTCAGCGTGTTCGGTCAGAGCGTTAGCTGCCCTCTGTAGTAATAATAATAAAAAGAAAAGATGAACTTGAACGGGTGTCACGGGACGTCCGCCCCAAACAAATGCAACGAACCATAACGAAAAAAAAAAAAAAATAGCATTCGCGCTTCGGAAGACGAACTTGTCTGAGAAGGCAGTTCGAATCCCTCTCAAACTTAATTTTTAATCTATATTTTTTTCATCACTGGTCATTTTATTTAATTTATATGGCATTTGAGAGGTAATACAATTAAAAAACACTTGTATATCCATGAAGTTTTAGTGAATTTCATGTTATTTGACTACTTACTATTTTTAATTTAATTTAATTATTAGAACAAACTTATTTATTACAATCGACACAGAGTTTTCCTGAAAATGTATGCTCGTCGTGATTTGTGATATCTCTTATAAATGCAATATGGTGAGGTACACGGAACTGATTTGCACCTCAACGCTTCGAGCTGCAGACACAGAGGCAGGCCCCATTTGTCAATTAACCCACCTAGCAATGAGACGTTGCTAATGTAGCAAAACGAATAGTGCAGGTGCAAATTTTTTGAATATCTCAGAATTTACACTTGTATTACAAAAATGAAGGTTTGAACTGGAGTCGAACCGTCGCCTCATGCACCTTCGTCTTACGAAGCTCGAACACTAATCACTTATTTTTTTTCGTGGCATTTGATCGTTCAGAAACACATGATACCCGCTGAAGTTCATCGTTGATCCCTTCACTCAGAATTATTTTTTTAGACGTGTAAAACTTCTCTTACGACTTTCTCGGAGTTCCCTAGGTAGTGCACCCTACTACTTGCACATTATGTTGCTTTAATGGCCTACTGAAGGCGTACAAAGTGAAGTATTCCGTGATCCAAACGTCGTGGCCTCCCCTAGTGAGTTTGATCGAGGGCGGATTGTGATGGTTCAAAATGGCTCTGAGTACTATGGAACTTAACTTCTGATGTCATCAGTCCCCTAGAACTTAGAACTACTTAAACCTAATTAACCTAAGGACATCACACCCATCCATGCCTGAGGCAGGATTCGAACCTGCGACCGTAGCGGTCTCGCGGTTCCAGACTGTAGCCCCTAGAACCGCTCGGCCACCACGGCCGGGAGGTCGGGATGGCCCGGAGGCTCTGCACGAGCTTTTCGGAAACTAAACGACTTGTCGAGTGTTCGAGAAGCGTTGTGATGAGTGTCTTCAACACGTGGAGAAATCAAGGTGAAACCATGTCCAGACGTCGCGGGGTTGGGCGGACGTGGTAGGGTGGCAGACTGGTAAAACAGGACAAGCGACGAAGTATAGCAATGCTGCGCAGAGTAAAAGTGTGTCTCAACACACAGAGCACCGAACACTCCTAACGATGGTCCTGCGCAGCCGACAACTCATGCATGTGCCAGTGTTAGCACAATGAAATCGGCAGATAGGACTGAAATGAGCACATGACCATCGACACTGGATATTGGTGCAGTGGCAGAGCGTTGCATGGTCTTATGAAAATCGATACCTTATTCATCACGCAGGTGGTAGGGGTCACCAGGGGAGCAGCTCCTTCGCACCTGTGCTGCAGGACGGGGACATGCTGGCGGCGGCTTCATTTTGCTCTGGAGAAAATTCACTTAGGCATCCACGGGTCCCTTGGAGGTCGTGCAAGGCACCATGATGGCCAAGGAGTACACTGCTTGCCGATCACATACACCTCTTCATGACGATCATTTTTACCGGTGGGAGTGGCATTTTTCAGCAAAATAATGCGCTATGTCACAAAGCCAGGAGTGTGATGGAGTGGTTCGAGGAACACAGTGGTGAGTTCCAGTTGATATGCTGGCCCCACAGTTGGCCAGATCTGAACCCGATCGAACACATCTGATTGAATGTGGCGTCAGAGCTCATTGCCCCCTCCTCTGAATTTACGAGAATTAGGTGAGATGTTTGTGCAGATGTGGTGCCAACTTACTCCAGCAACCTACGAAAGCCTCATTTCTTCTATGCCACGACGTGTCGCCGCTGTTATTCGTGCCAAAGGTGAACATACCAGCTATTTGGTGGGTGGTGATAATGTTCTGGCTGATCGCTGTATAAACACATAATAACAAAATTGTATAAATCGCAGGATATTTTACGTAGATTTAAAATGTGTCCGTGGCGTTATACCTATTCAGAAAATTATAACTCTCAGTTAGAACCGACGTGAAACAACGTGATGTGCTCTGTAGGTGCGCTGAATGAAGCCTGTCCAGAAGTTTGTCTCCAGTAGCCTAGCGTTCCAACTAGGTTTGGGTAGCAACACTAGAGGGAGATTTTGAGGGCCATACAAAAATATATTCCTGCTGTTGGCAAGGCTTAGACTTGAAACATCACAAAGTTCTTTGACAAATCTTCGATCGTAGACTTACTTCCGTGACTGGCTCTGAATTATATTTCCAAATTAATTGTTTTTTTGTTTTTTTTTGTTATTCTCATGTAATATTATAAGCAAGTCTTATATAATAAGTGACTATGAGAGAAGTTAATTTTTCAACTGGAAGAATGTCATATGTCATTTTACTCCTAAATTACAATAATTTCCCTCAGTTTTCACGTTGTGAGCAATGTGACATCGTTTCTCCCTTAGCTACTACTACAGGAGTGAGATAATGTTCCCGGCACCGGCGCCTCACAAGCTCTGTGATATCGTTTTCGTTTTCTGACGCGAATTTAACTGTTGCCATAGGGTCGATTATCGCTGGAAAAGTGACATATGTAAACTCAGTTATTTTTCCCCTTCTCTAATGTAGCTGGAAAGAAACGGAATGAAATTCAGCAGAAAATCTGTGAGTTCGTACTGCAGGTTTTGTATAGACAGAACAGGCAGCTTTTGATGATCGTATGTTGAGTTATGGAGTGCGCCACACTTTTTTGATTATCACTATAATTTTATTATTGTTACTATTATTTATTCGTTGTCAGACACTTTTGAGTCGTTTATTTTCACAATTTTTGAACGATTAGACGGAAAGACAGAAGCGTAGGATATTCACCACACGCTGTATTCTCCTTTACCTTCACTGTTCAACTGATTTTCAGAGTAAAAGAAGAACACCCAGTCAGAAAACCTGTTAACAGGGAGTCGGTACTCTAGGTACAAATTTACAATCATTTCTAATGTAGTGACAAATCAGTTCACGCGTCGCATGTTACCCAAATGTTGAATGAGTAAATGCGCTGAAACTACCGGAAAGCCTCGGATGGGTGGTCCTGATTAGCCTAGAATAGTTTCCTCTCGTATAATCTGTTGACTCCATTGAATTAAATGAAAATGGCAGTAAATGTTTCATAATACTTGGATTATTCTCAGTTGAAAAGTGAGTTCTCGTAACAGCACAATGAGATGCAAGAGCTTCTGTGAAGTAAATGATGTAGGAGCTGAGGTTAGACAATCTGAGGCATCCATTTGTATACAGCCATTAATGTTAAGATGCTACTTTTTCCCCTGTCTTTTAAATGATGTGAGGGTTTTCCGTGATGGCAAGAGAACAATTCTAATGTACACAGTGGGAGAGTTTCTTGAGATTTGTAGGGTAAACATTTAGGGGCCAAGACCCATGGGTGAAAGAAGGCGCCCATAAAACTGTACCTAACTGTGCTAACTGAATAAAATGCATAGATCACAAAAAAATTCATGGCCCGTTTTGAACTCGTGAAATACAGGAGTCTGTGGTTATACCTGGGCCATTGCACAAGAGAGAGGTCATTGTGCCCAGAGCAACGCAGGACATGTTAATTATTTTCCGTAGTGTCCTAGTTTTATAAAACAGACATTTGAGGTTCATACAAAATTTCCAAACTTATTTCAAGTGCGGAAACACAACAAGACTTCAAGTTACGCTTCTGTGTGAGATTATAATTTATGAGAGACCCACTATGGGGTTGAGAATGGGCGGAGTAGTGGGGTGTATGGTATGCATAATGATACTATAGTCTGTTACTCTTATTTATCGCTTCCAAAATGAGGTGACTGACCGTTATGAAGAAATTAAATCATTTACAGAAAAATGTAAGCAAAGGGTGTATTGCTGTGATTAACTAGAACGTGAAGGGGTTGTGTTGTCTGTGGGATACAAAAGAGTTGCTGCTTATCAGGCGCTGTAGAGCAACACTATCAATGCCAGAAATAAGTCCGACTTATAATCTGATCACAATGAGCATTGTTAAAGAATCTTTGTAGATTGACTTAATGACTCAAGAACATTTGGATTGTCTCCACACATTCCAACACCGTATATCCGTCTATGCAGTCACATTCGTATCCCCAGATGTTGCTGTGGATCGTTGTGTGTAAACACCAGTCAAGGCTAGTTATTTATATTTAATTTTATTTCAGGACTTTCTTTCATTGAGCACTTCGTTAGAATGATTAGTTATTTTTTTATTCGCACTTAACGTAGAAGTATATTCTAACAATTTATCCTTGATAATTTTCATACGAATATTCTGACAACATAGAGACAAAAAAATAAAATAATAACAGCTGTAACGGGGAGGGCCGTCCAATTCATTAGTCTCTACTCTTACTTCATGGTGTTTCGGTTCCCTTACGTTCATATGTTATACCTGTCCACTTGTCGGCTGTTTTCGATGCATTTTTGAAGCGCAATTTCCTACTCTTAGATTGAAAGGCCCATCAAGAAACACATCGACTGTGGAAACGTACTCCTTCATGCTACGAAGATGATTAGGACTTGGCAACATTGTAGAAGATGTCTGGCAACCCTGTGATAGTCGAGTTACCTCCTGGAGTGAGCCGGAATTAACCTGCTAAATTCATTTGACAATTTGTTTATATTCCAATGAAATATTCTGAATGAATTTCGCTTACGATGTGCATCTGACTACCAATGCATGTTTTTAGTCCAGGGAGGTCATTCCACGGAGACATTAAAAGTTTTTTTTAGAATTATGTCTTAGCCATCATTAGGCTGAATTATCTGTCTTATAAATCACTCCGACAGTAAGAAAGTACTGAATGCCGCAGTTGGTCACTAGGTCTGTGTAAACGTTGTCGCACTGTAATGCCAAGGCTGCCTTCGTTGTGGTTTCAAGTCTCATGAGACAACGGAATTTTATCTGCTAAGTGACACAGCTACAACCGTTGGGCTTTCTCAATGTGTCGGATAATTCATGCCAAAACCATCCTACTTCTACATCTACATACACATCGTTACTCTGAAAATCACACTAAGTGCCCTGCAGAGGTTTCATCGAACCACCTTCACAATAATTCTCTGTTATTCCACTCTCGAACAGAGCGCGGAAAAGACGAACACCTATATCTTTCCGAACGAGCTCTGATTTCCCTTACTTTATTATGATGATCGTTTCTCCCTACGTAATCGGCGTCAACAAAATATTTTCGCATTTGGACGAGAAGGTTAGTAACTGAAATATCCCGAGAAGATCCCGCCGCATCGAGAAACATCTTTGTTTTTGTGATGTCCCCCTCATATCCTGTATCATGCCCATAACACCCTCTCCCCTATTTCGTGATGATACAAAACGTGCTGCCATTCTTTCAACTTTCTCAAAGTTCTCCGTTGATGCTATCTGGTAAGGATCCCATACTGCGCAGCAGTACTCTAAGAGAGGACGGACAAGCGTAGTGTAGGTAGTCTTTTTAGCAGATCTGTTGCATCTTCTAAGTGTTCTCCCAATAAAACGCAGTCTTTGGTTCGCCTTCCCCACAAGATTTTCTGTGTATTCTTTCTAATTTAAGTTGTTCGTAATTATAATTCCTAGGTATTTAGTTGAATTTACAGCCTTTAGATTTCAGTGATTTATCGTGTAACTGAAGTATTACGGATTCCAAGCATTCATGTAAATGAGCTCACACTTTTCATTATTTAGGGTCAACTGACAATTTTCACACCGTATAAATATATTACATAAATCGTTTAGCAATTGGTTCTTAGCTTCTGATGACTTTACTATGCGATAAACGACAGCATGACCTGCAGACAGCCTAATATGGCTGTTCTGCTCGTCTCCTAAATCGTTTATATAGATAAGGAACAACAGACGGTCTATAACACTATCTTGGGGAACGCCACAAATCTCTTCTGTTTTGCTCGATGACTTTCCGTCAGTTACTACGGTCTGTGACCTCTCTGACAGAAAATCACGCATCCAGTCGCTTAACTGAGACGATATTCCATTAGCACGCAATTTTATTTCTAGGCGCTTGTGAGGTACGATCCAAAATGCTTCTGAAAATCTAGAAATACTGAATCAGTTTGAAATCCCTTGTCTATAGCACTCAGCACTTCGTGTGAGTAAAGAGCAAGTGCCGGCCGGGGTGGCCGACCGGTTCTAGGCGCTACAGTCTGGAACCGCGCGACCGCTACAGTCGCAGGTTCGAATCCTACTTCGGGCATGGATGTGTGTGATGTCCTTAGGTTAGTTAGGTTTAAGTAGCTCTAAGTTCTAGGGGACTGATGACCTCAGAAGTTAAGTCCCGTAAAAAAAAGAGCTAGTTGCGTTTCACAAATGGCTCTGAGCAGTATGGGACTTAACATCTGAGGTCATCAGTCCCCTAGAACTTTAAACTACTTAAACCTAACTAACCTAAGGACAGCACACACACCTATACCCGAGGCAGGATTCGAACCTGCGACCGCAGCGGCCGCGCGGTTCCAGACTGAAGCGCCTAGAACCGCTCGGTCACACTGGCCGGCTGCGTTTCACAAGAACGATGTTTTCTAAATCTGTATTGACTAGGTGTGAATAGACCGTTCTCTTCGAGATAATTCATAATGTTCTAACACAAAGTATGTTCCAAAATCCTACTGCATATCAACATTAATGATGTGGACCTGAAATTTAGTGCATTACTTCTATTTCCTTTCTTGAGTACTCGTGTGATCTGTGCAACTTTCCAGTCTTCGGGTACGGATCTTTCGTCGAGCGAGCGGTTGTATATGATTTTTAAGTATGGAGCTATTGCATCAGCATACTGTGAAAGGAACCTAACTGGAATTCAGTCTGGACCTGAAGGCTTGCCTTTATAAAGTGATTTAAGTTGCTTCACTCCGAGGGTCCTACTTCTCAGTTACTAATATTGACAGTTGTTCTTGATTCGAATTCTGGGAAATTTATTTCGTCTTCTTTGGTGAAGGAATTTCGGAAAACCGTGTTTGTCAACTGTGCCTTAGTGGCACTGTCATCGATAGTATTTCCATTTCTATGGTGCAGAGAAAGCATTGATTGTGTCTTGCTGCTAGCATACTTCACATACGACCTGAATCTCTTTGGATTTTTTGCCAGGTTTCGAGACAAAGATTCGCTGTGGAAACTATTATACGCATCTTCCACTGAAGTCCGCGCTAAATTTAGACCTCCTCTAAAATATCGCTAGTTTTGGGGGTTTTGCATTCGTTTAAGTTTGACATGCATTTTTCGTTGTTTCTGTAACAGTGTTCTGATCTGTACCATGGGCTATCAGCTTCGTTGTTTGTTAGTTTATTTGGTACAAATCTCCCAATGTGGAAGGAGTAGAGATTGCCTCTCAGGAAGGCGTCAGGAGAGTTTTTATCTGTTTTCTTCTTCTTTTTTGAATTGATGTATTTTTCGTTTATTTTTGGTGGATTTGTGAGTTACAGTTTTCAGTATCGCTATGACAACCCTATGTTCACTAATCCCTTTACCCGTTTTAATGCACGTCATTAGCACAGGAATGTTTGTTGCTAAGACATCAAGTGTGTTTTCACAACCGTTTACTATTCGAGTCGGCTCATGAAGTAACTGCTCGAAATAACTTCAGAGACTGCGTTTAGCACAATTTCGGGTGACTTGTATGCGCACTTTCGGCTTTCAACCTGGATTTTCGCAAACATGTCGAGGGTAAATTGAAGCCACCACCAACTATAATTGTGTCAGGCGAGTATGTGTTTTAAATTAGATTCAAGTTTCCTTTGAATCTTTCACTAATTGTATCATCTGAGTAGACATTTCGGTAAAAGGATCCTATTATTATTTTATTCCGGTTGCCAAGAATGACGTATAATCATGCTAACTCACAGGAGCTATCTACGTCAATTTCGGTAAAAGATAAAATACTTCTGACAGCGGCAAACACGTCACCGCCGAGCGCGTCACCAGTAATCCGAGCATCTGTGACTGGCCAGATCTTCCAGGCTAATGAAAACTGTTTTCTGACCTGATTTCTTCGATAGCACTCACCCAATACCAGGCCCAAATTTTCACCCTCCTACACTGCTTTCACATCTCTATTGAATCCAAAGAAAACAATATGTCACAAATTTAAAAAGCCTCGTCCGTTTAACACCTGACCAAGTAGTTGGTAGTTGATGGTTGGAGACACAACATCGTTGTTACAGGTAGTCTGCGGAAACCAGTTCATAGATGTTGGCCACTGATAAATCGTGTGTACAACTGGAACCAACCGCCCTCAGTGTCAGTTAAGGGCTGAAGATGGTGTACTGAAGAACCGAAACTGGTAGCCATATAGTAAATACCATCGCAAGGACGGCTGTAGATGTAAATAATTATACAGAGTTTTTGCATGTAAACTGCACTTGTTTTAAAAGTAATTGCTTGGTTATATAAAATAGCGGAAGTTACGCAATCAACTAAGTTTTATTAATAATTTATGTATGTAACTGTCTACTTACGTGAGATATTGACAGGAAAGCATCATCAGTTTGAGGAACTGAACAAAAAGAAGAAACCAAAAGTAATATACAGAGATAAAAACGAAAAAATTAAAATTTTTTCTCTGAAAACCAACATCATATGTAGTACTTACAAAACTAAAACAACTGTAGCTATAGAAATGTGTATTTCTCATAACAGACACTTTCATATACCAAAGGTAACATTGGCAAAACGCAAAATTCAACATAATCGGATTTTGACAAACTCTTAAAAATTTACATAAATTCCACATGCAGTTCTAGCAGTTAACAGGCGATTGTCATCTCATGCACAGGTGCCCAAAGAGTATAACACCATAGAGTAAATACATACAGTCAATAGTACAGTCATTGGTGAAATCAGAGGGAACAACTACTTGATAAGATAATTTCAATGCTGGCACTATGTGGTGCTGTGAACAAACAATATGCTATGAGTGCAGCACCAGGAAAACAACGATTGAACGAATGTTAACTTGCAAAACATCTCAAACAAATACAATGTACGCATGAAAATAATGCCATATTCAACTGTTTCACCTAGCTATCTTTTAGTATGCGATGTTTAAGGTGCAAACAAATGTTTTACTTCTTTGATTTTGTATAAAAGCTCATTCTCCCATACAATACGTGTTTTGCAAAAGTTCACTATCCTCAACTATTACGCTTGTTGGCTTATCATTTTATTGGTGATAAAAATGCCAGTTGGCACTGCAATGAAAATTTGTAGCCTTCACACTTCCTCAGCTTAATTATCGTAATTATTTTCTACAAGTAGTTTATCAACGCCATTATTATAGCATTACATGGTTCATTCATGGCATTACTTTCATATGTAAATAGTTTTTGTTTACATGTTTTGCAAGTTAAGGTTCGTTTAGTTATTGTTTTATTTATGTTGTACTAATAGGATGTTGACTGCTCACAACACCCTATGGTGCTAACATCGAAATTATCTTAACTAGTTGTTCCCTCTGATTAAACCAATGATTATATTATACATTGTATGGTTTTACTCTTTTACTCTTTGATATTAGACTCTTTGGACATGTGTGCGTAAGTAGGCTTAAGACATCAGTCGCATGTTAACAGTCAGGCGTGAACGTATAATTTATCTAAGTTTTTAAGACTTTGTCAAAATCTAATTATTTTACATTTTGCCAGTGCTACATTTGGTACATGAAAACGTCTTCTATGAGAAATATGCGTTTCTAAACCAACAGATGTTATAATTTTGTAAGTGCTACATACGATATTGGTTTTCAAAAGCACAACTTTAAATTTTTTGGGTCTTGTCTGTATATGTTACATATGGTTTCTTCTGTTTCTTTTTTTTTCAGTTACTCCAGTTGATGATGGCTGAAACAGCCGAAACCGGTCGAATAAAGATAATTTATACAGCTGATTGGCAAATAAAAATTCTTTTCTATAATTTTTATTACTAATAAAATGTAATTTGTATTTTGTAAGGATATAAAATACACAATGGGCTAACACTAAACGAAGTGCGGTTATAATTACGAAAAACAAACAAAAAAATCAGAAGAAAAAGAGAAGTCGTCGGCTCCCATTTTCTCTCACACCCACTCGTTTATGTTTCTTTCCGTATCAATGCTAATAATATTGCCGGTAGTAAATAATGGTTTGCTGAGCGTTCACCAGTTGTATCAATCATAACAGACAAGCAAGCCAGGAATTAAGTTTCATATCCCTCCTAAAAATAATGAGAGGAAACAAATATGGGTAAATGCTTCTAAACGTGCAGATTCGTTTTCAGTTGAAAATGGTTGTGTCCTTGTAGGCGTTAGCGTTATCCAAAAAGCCTGTAGCAGTGGCTTTAGTCACTTCAAGTTTCGTGTCACGATTTCAGTCACTCGTAGAGGTTTTAATTCCTCACAGAGCTCACGTTGAAACCCATATTGATCCACTCGTATTGTGCCTTCTGCACTAAGGGACTCCAAAAGACAGGCGAGTATGACCCTCTCAAACGTTTTGCCCAAGCCACTAAGAATCTTTCCACAGCCTGGGGATATGGACTACCCTATCAATCTTTCAAGCGAATAAGGAGATAGCCATTATAAATCCTCGTGAGAAGCACCAAGGGTTTACTAGGAAAGTGCTTCAGGTGTAGGTTAGTAACCTCGTCTAAACCGAATGCCTTGTTTCCACTCAGTTTTCTGATAATACCCCTCACTTCGCTGGGAGTTGATTACGCTGATACAGATGATCGTCCTCCGTGATGATCCTGTCGACGTCGTGGAAGATAGTAACTTCATACTCCCTCTGTGCAAAAGTGAGTAGTTCTCGTAAGAGCGTCGTCTGTTGTGCAATGACTGCAACAAACGTTTCCACCATAGTGAGAGGGTTCTCTGTAAGACTTTGGGAGGCCTGTGACGGCCGCTTAGACGTGCAGTCTGTCTGTAAATTCTTGATAAACTCCCATTCTTCCCTGGTCTGTAGAAAAGAGGACATCTTGTCGTCCCACGCGTCCATACGTCATTCTAAAGGCCGACGTCGGAGCCGGCTTTCAAGTCTGTGTAAATGCCGGCAGTAAGCCGGGTTTCTCGTCCATTACCAGAGTTTGTGCCACCGATTCTTCTGCAAGTGCAGTCCTGCAAGCAAAGGAGGCAGTGGATCGTAGATCTGACGGTCTTTACTGCAGTGAAGGAGGATAACTTGTGAGCCTTCCAAATTTTACGTGTGAGGTAGTCCACAGCGAAATCGATATGAGGTGGTGTCTGGACCACCAAAGTAGCAGAAATATTATTTTACAAATAACACTGGAAATGATGCCATTTAGCTTCCTGGTAGACACACCGAGGTTGAAATCTCGTTCGTGATAGCTTTGTCAGGACAAAGCTATGATCGAATGATAATTCGCTGACTGTCTCAAACCGAGAGTCCACCCCGAGACCATGGATGATGGTAGTATAGAGTACACCCGGGAGCTGGCGGCTGGGGAGGAGAATATAGGTCGGCTCTAAGGGACCCCAGACTTCCAAATCCAATTACTGTTCTACTCGACGTAGCTGAAGCACTTGGGGTTGGTGGTCGGCAGTGCCAGGTGGGATGTTTCGCATTCCAATCACCGCCGATAAATGTCTTTCCATGAGAGGCGAAGACAGCGCGTACATAACTATCGATGACCTGAGCGTTGGTACATGGTATCCCGAAAAATGGTACCTCGCCTAGCTCTATCCTCGCCTCTAAGTACTACAGCGGTGGGAGACTGACTCCTTGGTAAGCAAAGGTGCGACGGAGGTAGATGGCCGTGCCACCCCCACGTTCATGAGGTCGGTCGTAGCCGTAGTTCGAAGCTTAAGGACTTCATAGGTTTAAAATGACTCTCAGATAGCACCAAAATGTCAGTCTTGTCGCCGGTGATAAAAGCTTCCACTTCGAGTTTCTTATTCCACGCACCGTTAGCATTCCAAATTTCAGACGTGTGAATAGAGCATTTCGGTTGTCGGTCTGTCATCTTCTGTTTCGATACCCGTATGGCTAGCGTGCGACTGAATTACTGACTTTCTCTCATTCTCTTTCTATAAGACCGAATCCCCTTAGAATTTTACCTATTCGGTCGGAAAAACCTTAGTTAACACTTCACTGAAACCTTTTGGCATTGTTCTCCTTACGCATATTTTGGCTTCGTTCAGCTGTTGTTGTCAAAGAAACTTTATCTTCACTTAGTATGCGTTGAAGCTCTCTTTGATTTAGTAGCAGTTTTCTGTCACGGTGTTTGAACTACGGCAGTTCTTTCGCATCCATTCCAATGTCGCTCCGTGTTTGAAGCAAACTGTACAATGATTTCGAGTCTTGTAATACAATTTTTTATTACGTATCTTCTTCCCCAGAGAACAAGACTCACTGATCAAATTATCTGTAACCTTTTTCCAGTCGCAATTTGTCAGGTATCAACCAGATGTCGATAAACGCCGGAACTTAAAAGACGGAAGTGGCTGTGCCCAGGCGTCTTGTATTGACAGTAAGAGGGGCGCGCGAGCTGTTACGGCAACTACGAGGATGCGGCCGATGCTACGGCGGCCAACAGAGGGGCACATGCCGCGCGAGGAGGTGACGAGACCTTTTAGCAGACGACAGCTTTCAGACTCCGCGTTTGGCGGACACTAGAGCACCTGTAAGGACAGGCTGGCGGGAAGCTAGCAAGTATTTGGAGAGCGCTACTGCAGCATTACTGACGGCGGGAAAACGTTGGGGCAGCGACAGTTAACAGTGCATGGTGGGTTGAGGCTGCCTCATTTTACTCTGGATTAACATGTTAGATGTATAATTACTGTACCGGAAATGTGTTTTTGGAAATTTGTCATTAGAGTTGAAAAGTATCACAGGTAGTAGGAAAGTTGGCTCGGGGGTAGTTCCCATCAAGCTTTGAAGAAGTAGGATCTATGATGAATGCGCGACTAGTGAGTCCCTGTGTGAACGTGTCGCAGTGTTTCAGAGTTCAGTTTCGGGACTCGGAATAATTTCACGTAACAGTGTGTAACACTACATCAGTACAGTCAATAACTTGTACTGATTAATCCTACATAACGTCAAGTGTGTATTCTTTATTATGAAATGTCTTTGATCTACTGTAAAGAAGTGGAAAGGTAGTGTGACATCTTTACTATTTGCAATTTAAGTTCTTTGTATTATTTGGAGGGAAGTGGTATTTAATTATGTATATTTGTGTTGACTTCTTAATAGATTTAAATAATAAGATTTTTTAAAATATGTTTGCTGGCAACTATGTAATAACTGGTAAATACATAGCGACTTTGTATTGTATAGCGAGAAACCCAAAGTAGTTCCCCTCTGCAACGGAAGTGAGTTGGAGCACTAGGAAAAGGTGGATGTGGCGCTCAGTCTGGGCGGCAAGTGAGAGAGCACAGCCAGTCGGTAGGAAGTAAATGATGAGTAAATAGCACAGGTGCCGGGTGAGACTTACAGTATTGCATTTGGAATGGAATGGCCTCGGATTTAATACTCGGCTGTAAAATGGTGCTCTCGATTTGGGGAAAGCTCTAAAAAACGCCAAGAAGAGGTAAATAGAGCTAATTATTGTCAATGGAAAGACTACCTAGCCGTCACATGCTCGCCACCACGATTGCGCAACCACTTCGTCACACATACTAAAGTTCAGAACTGTATTACTGTATGAACCAGTAATGTTGTGTTTGGTTCTGTGAAAATATAATCCTAATGTTCAAAATGTGTTTGAACAATGTGTCCCTCCTCTGCACCTATCCAAGTAGGATCCTCTCCTTTAAGTGATGAAATCCGAGAGTGTCCTTTGCATAAAAAGCATTAACAGTTTTACAGTGCTTTTTATTGATGTGTGGCAAAGTTATGCCAGTGCTCGTAATGTGAAGGATAAAATTTACTTGTTTTTCATAGATATAAAACAGACTATTTATGTTTGAGTATTTTGAAATTTAACGAGAAAATGAACTTGACTATCAGCTTGGGAAAGAGTATTACTTGGAAAAAAAGTGTTCTAATGTTTGTTGCTTTAAAGTTGTATCCAGAAATTACTTGCTTCACTAGTGGTATCATAAAACACTTTCTCTTGAGGTTACTTGAAGTAAAAGTTTGTTGGAGATTATCTCAGATTTTGTAGAGGTTTTGTCAGGGTAAAGTGTTAAAATAGTACAAAATTAATGGTGTCAAACGAAACAGTAATCCAATTCTACCTTAATGCTACATAACGTTGAATGTGTGTACAGTTTTGTTGTTACAATGAAAGGGATAATTTGTGAGACCACATTTCTTTTCCAGCATAATAAAAAGTATAAATCAGATTAGTAGGTTTCTGGCTAATTAATCTTGAAGTGATTACTGAGAAGTAAAGGTATAAGGTTTGTATACTGTGTTTCCTTATTGCTTTTGTATAGGAAACGTGTGTATTAATTGTACTTGACTATTAGCATGTGCTAACTGTCTTGTGTGGGTTGTGAAGAGCACGTTTGGACTATATTAGTTAAAGGCAAAAGTAATGATTAAATTAAACAAGAAAAAGGCTTCATTTGCAAATCTTGTGACTGCTTTACTGCAAAAGTGACAAGTTCTGTTATTCACTGTGTAATTTGTCCATTTGGGAGTGTTGATTGCAGTTCACAGTATTTAATGAATGTTCGTTTTGAATTAGTAAAAATATGTTCAAATGGTTCAAATGGCTCTGAGCACTATGGGACTTAACATCTGTGGTCATCAGTCCCCTAGAACTTAGAACTACTTAAATCTAACTAACCTAATGACATCACACACATCCATGCCCGAGGCAGGATTCGAACCTGCGACCGTAGCAGTCGCGCGGTTCCGGACTGCGCGCCTAGAACCGCTAGACCACCGCGGCCGGCAGTAAAAATATGTTCTTTATAATACTCTTACATTATTATGCCTAATTAGGCTGGCGACCGTATAACTGTTTCGATTAACAGTAACCAATTACTGTCACTTTTTGCAAAATTATTTTCTTTTTGCTAACTACTCACAGCTATTCTTACAAAATTAAGGTTCGATATCAATTTTCCGTTAGGCAAACTCGGTCATACTTCTAAACTCCTCTCAGAGGGTAACATCTACTGCAGATCTAGGCCATATTTGGCAAATATGCAACTGCAGTAATGTTATACGTGGCTGCCTTGTGACAAATAAACCTTGTCGTCACTAGGTAAACTGCATGCCAGTATAACAACCGGAGCAGTAGTGTTATAAGTGCTATGAACGAAAATGAATTTATACATTGCCTGTGATTCTTTATGTGTTCTTATCGATTCTGGTATAGTCTCTATCGAATACTAACTATTAGGAAGCGATTGTCAAGATTTATCTTATATTTATTAGCTTCGCAAGAAATATAGTTGATATGTGCCATTTGTTTGACAGTAATTTTAATTTGGTCAAACTTCGTCCTTTCTGCACTAAGTATTTAATCCCAACATCCTCTTTTCGAATGGAAGTATTCATCTATGTACAGTGTTTAGTGTTAAAAAGATTTTTCACTAACCATAAATGTGTTATAAAACAAGTGGTGAAGAAGGAAATCAGCCATTCTCCTCGTGATCGTCGTCATTGTATACTAGGACATGTTACATTTAGCTTTTTAAACCGGTATTATCTCATCAAACGGACTAAATAGATGAAACTTATCTCCATAATGTAGGGAAGATGTCAATCAACCTGTCAGACCATGAGCGGCAACATTGTGCACAAAATCCCTTACTATGCATATTGACGAACGTTCCTAACGTGGCGTGTGTGGTCCCCAGCGGGCTTTCTGATGGGTTGGATATGGTGCAGCACAAAATTTGTGCACAGGCATTCGCCACTAACAGCAACAGGCTGATTATACTCAGAAGCAGATCTTATAAGGAGAGAACTACAGAGTAAAGGCAAGGGTTTAGAGAGGCGCCTTGTAGTATAAAGAAATATTGCAAAAAACTCCCCGAATAAGGCTGACTGGTGATGTGAACACTAGTCTAACAAGACTGTATTACGTATTATAAATATATGAAAGACATGATCTCTCTTCCAGCAGTATAAATATAAATTATCAAAGAAACGCTTGCATCCAGCATCCACAATTATTTGCTGGAAACATTTTCTGCTACTCTGTGTTCCTATCCCCGCCTGTTCTCCATAGTACCTTCTTATGTCTTCCTTTACTAGCGCAGATAATTTTAAACACACTACAGCACCACATTTCACACGTTTACATTCTCATCATTTCCGGCTTTCCCAGAACCCATCACTCACGCCCATACAATGCTGCGCTCCAAAATTATATTCTCTGAAATTTCTTCCTCTAATTATGACAATACTTTTGGCCATAAATGGCAACTTTGTCTCCACTGCTCTTAGTCTTATGTCTTCCTTACTTCGCTTACCTTGTGTTCTGAAGTAGAAAAATTCGTCCACTTCGTCTACTTCGTAGTTCGCAATTTTGATGTTATGTTTGCCGCTAATTTCATTTCTGTCATTTCCCATTACTTGAGTCTTTCTTTAGTTTGCTGTCATTTATTATTCTGTGCTCATTAGACAGTTCATTTCATTCAACAGGTTCGTCAATTTTCCTCATCCTCACTGTAGTTTACAATGTCATCAGTGAATCTTATCACTGATAGCCTTTCACTCTGAATTTTAATTCCATTCGTAACATTATCTTTTAAACTCGTAATTTCTTCTTCGATGTAGAGATAGAACAGTAAGGGAGGAAGACTGCATCTCTGCTTAATGTCCTTATTAATTAGAGTAACTCTTCCATTCGTGTTTTTCTGTTTTGGTTTTTATATACATTGCCAATTAATAGCTTTTTCCTAGAGCTTTCACCTATTTTTCTGAGAATTTCGAACATCTTGCATCATTTTTCATTGTTGATTACAGTAGCTTCTTTTATTCAAAGGTCAGTGAGAAATAGTTTGCTAGTGAAATTTTTTTTCACGTCAGATAGAAAATTAATTGGTAAAAGAAATACTGAACCTATGTCCATTTTATGATTCTACAGTGAATATTGATAGTAATATTATTGAGACCATTCAGTTTGACTAAGCCCTGAGGATAGTAGTGTGTATCGTTATCTGTTATATTTATGCAAATAGTTTTTTCTGCTCTAGCTGTCAGCTCCAACCTTAACGTTAACATATGCAGGTGTCAGAGTTCATTGCACTCGCGTGTGGCAAAGTATAGGTTGTGTTTGTCCGTTAAAGTTACTCATACCTACTATCTTGAACAAGAATGTTAATCATTCTCTTGCCTAATTAGGCTGGCGACAGTTTCCTTTATTCTTTGAACAGTGTGGATAGGTAAAATATTGTTTATTACTGTTTAAATATTTACGTAATTCTGACTTTCACTTCCGATAAGCCACCTCTGTTAGGTAAATCGCGCTCAACATAAAAATCCTTTCAGAGGGTAACACTGCTCTGATTCTTTATACTATAATTGCTTGAATAAAAATAATTTCACTATACGAACTGCCTCCAGCTTTGAGGTTATAGTATAACAGTAGCGGACGGTTGTGTTATACGTGGCTTTTCCGTGACAGGACTATTTGTTCTGTTGGGGCATAGTACGTTATAAACCAAATTTGGTATTTGATTGCACAAGCTACGTGAACCCGGTTGCAGTGTTATACACTGTTTCAACCATCCTGACTTTTGCCTTAGGCGATTTATGGAAATCACGGAAAATCTAAATCTGTGCGGCCGGATCGGAATCTGAAACGTTATCCTCTTGAATGCTAGTCTAGTGTGCTAAGCACTCGCTCAGTTGCAAAGACAACGATAAAGTGTACATAGCTCTATTGTCACGTTCACACTTCCGTTGTGAACAGAGCGTAGTCTCTTCGTGAATATCACACCTTAATTACACAACGAAGACAGTAGTCTCCTGTTGTGTAGAGTTCAATCCTCGAAGTCTGTGAGCACATCAAACTGAGTGCATAGTCTCATTATCACAGAACGTTCCACAAAGACTCAGTTCACGACGTTGGCAGAGGTTTATAGAGACAACAATTGTTAGTTGAAAGCCACTACAAAGTCAACTGAGAATTATTACTTCAAATGCAATATTTGGCCTTAACTGCACTTGTAACAGAACAATGACGTCAAGAAACTACCTTTGCAGTTGTAATTTTCTAGTAAACTGTGTGTCAGGATCTCAGAGTAGTTACTGTATCTGACCACAAGTACCCGGACACCTCTACGTAATGCGGAACTGACCAGAGAACTGACGGACACTACTGTGTCTCGCCTACTCGCCAACCAGATATCAGCGTCCAGCGTGTGGCCTACTCAGCGAGATGCAGGGGCCGCCTCAGCAAGCGCCAGGACACACTTCAAACGCCCATTTAACCAGCGGGCGTCGTCAAGATCGCCACCAGAAGTCACCGACCACACGGACCTACTTGCTTCCACGGAGTCACGTGTGCACATATAGTTCTCGCAGTATCCTGATTCCTCCACCGTATTTAGGCCGGCAATTCCTGGGCAAGGCGCCGATCACAACAGCAGGTCATCAATCAGAGTCTCGGATAGGAACCATCATGCTTGGAGGACATTCGACGCACATCGTTATATCCCGCCGACACCTGACCCCTTCTGCAGCGCAGAGTTGTGTGGGCACTAGTATAGGGTTGGTTGGTTTGTGGGATTAAAGGGACCAGACTGCGACCGTCATCGGTCCCACTAGTACAGGGCCGTCGCAGTGTTGTGCACTTAACTTTCAGTTCCTACTCAATCAAGGACAGTGACTTTAATTTAGGTTATTCAGACTTTGGCCTATCGCCAATGAAGTGCACATTGATTCTCTTTGCAGAGACGAAGACTAAACAGTGAACTTATAATGGTACTATTGACTTTAAAACAACCATAGTGAAGCCAGAATATGAACTGTTGGTTATTGCAGTTTTTGCCCCTGCCAGTTAATCATTTATTGCGTCTCTGCTTGAGACTTGAACTACCAAGCGAATTTTCATTTGTGTGTAAAGCAAACACCCAGAAAGTTTACGTTCAATCGCTATTATTGTCTCCTAACTGAGAAATGTGCTTTGAACACGGCGATTCAAAGCGAAGGAACAGGTTTCAGACATTTATTGCTTGCAAACTACAAAACATTGAAACACATTTCCAACGTTCCTGGAAAGAGAAAACTTGTAATTTTTATGCATTCAATGTGAGCACCATGTGTTACACGAAAAATATCATTTCCTGCCACACACGAAGCATCTGGTCTCTCGTTATGGAATTCATAGCTTCAACATTACAATGACGCAAACTTTCAAGAGTGTCAGGCATAGGTGGGTAAAAACGCGCTCTTTTACGTAACCCCACAGATAAACGATACAAGGTGTGAGGTCTGAAGTTCTGGAAGGTCACCGGCGATGAAGTTTATCTTCTGCGCCTCCTCTTCCAATTCAACATCCCAAAAATGGACAAAAACTTACATCCCAGAAGGTAGAAAAGAGAGAAGACTAAACAATTATGTGAAGTGTTCTACGCGATAGTCGGCAGAGATGTGTTATTCCTCTTCAAATCCTGACGGTCATTATGAGCACATCAGGATTATGACCGGGAGACAGTCACTGTTTGATGCTTTCACGTCTCAGTAGGCTTACGTCTGACCGACTGAGCCCAAAGTGGCTGACACGACTCTTCATTCAGCGGTTCAAAGACATTTGTAAAGCATCCATACCACGCGCCATTCAGTCCAACTCATCAATGCAAGTATTCACTTCTTAATTGTGATTTCCTTTAGGACTCTGTGGTAATAATATTCTATGCTCGTTAGTAAAATGAGAACAGGAACTCTAAGCTATGTGCACTGAGGAGCAGAAATCTCTGCCGTGGACTATTCGATCATCAATTACGCCGGGAGAAACTGAATAATCACTTTATGATCACTGTCCACTACAAATCTCAATCACGCCTGGTGGCATTCCAGGCTCATGACACGGTAAGGAAAGCCAACAACGAAACAAGTAAATAATCCTAATAGACACAAGTCTGAAAACCATTTGCTTCCCCAGTTCTATGTGTGCACAAGAGCCAGCCAACAACAGACCACAATGATATACAGCCGACGAAAAAAAGTGAGATAGGCTTTAATTGCAAAAAAGGTATGATATTGGGTGCTGGGATCTGACGCGAAGTCTACGTTCTAACTCATCCGAAAGGCGTTCCACTGCGTTGGGGTCGGGACTCTGGGCAAACCAGTCATACCAAAGATACAACACTGTTGTTAATGTCTAAGGTTACATTTATTTTGAAACATCACAAGTGAGGCGTAAACTACAAAGTAGTAAACTACCCTCGTTTGATTTTATGATCATTTCTGATACCGAAGTACTGTAAATTGCGTTTCGACAAGTGTGTCGGTTCTAGCTCGCGAATGCCAAGGCCTTCCATCTCCTCCGTCTTGAGCCCGGTGGATCATTTTGTGTGGGGCTATTTAAAAGCTTTGGTGTGTTCCAGAGCCCTCGAAGTGTCAATGAACTCTGGGAACGCATTGTCTCTGGTTGTCAGTGCATCCCGAACACCCTAGCGATTTTTTAACATCTACAGACATTCATGAAGAGACGTGCTGACGCCTGTCTTCACGTGGAACGCTTTCATGTGGAATTCTCACTGTCATGTGTACGTTCGCAAGTTCATATCCGCAATTTAGATACTCGAGTGCTTCGTTATAAGATGTTCATGTACTCATAATACGTCGAATCATGGGAAAAAGGCTGGTTTCCAGATTTGTACTTGTTTCTTTGTCCTCTACTCGCTCAGTGGATCAGAGACGAACGGGACATTGTTATAGCGACGGTACGGGCTGCAAATGGGGAAATCCACTGACTAAAGCGACTCTGACAAAGGGCGGATTCTTATGGTTCGGCACCTGGAAAAGTACATCTCGGAAAGGGCGCAGCTGGGCGGCCTTTGACTGTACTACCGTCCATAACATTTATGGAATGTGGTTCAAGAACGATGAAACCACGAATAGGAGACTTCTCGCTCTGTAAAGTACGATAGGTGGCGATTTGTGGCACATCTGGCGAACAGGGTACAATGCTGACGTACCCACAAGTGTTTCGGAGCACACTGGTCAGCGCCCACTGTTGAATACGGGGCTCCACACAAACGTCTCATATACATTCCCATGTTGACTCAACAACATCGTCAGTTACGATTGTAATGGCACAGGGTCATCGAGACTGCACCGTGGATCAGTGGAAACGTGTCACGTAATCGGACGAATCACATTTCTCGTCACATGAGGTCGATGTTCGTGTCTGGATGCTCCGTCATTCAGGCGAACGGCTCCTCGAAACATGCACCACTCCGCGGACACACCGCAATCAGGACAGTATTATGCTATGCGAAACATTCACCAGAGCTTCCATGGGATCTGTGGTAGTAATCGAAAGTACCATGACAGCTATGAACTACGTGAACATTGTTGAGGATCTCTTGCATCCATTCCTGCTCGGTGACTTCTCCGATGGCGATGTCAATTTGTATCAGAATAACTGTGCGTGTCAAAAGGCCAGAATAGTGCAACAGTGCTTTGAGAAGCATGATAGTGAACTCATGTTTATGTTTTGGCCACATTTTCGTCTGGTCAAAACCCTATGGAACACATCTGGAACGCTATCGGGTGACGGTTTTGCGCCAAAGAACCACCGAACCATTAATGACCAGAACTGTGTGATCTGTGCCTGGACATCTGTTGTAACACACCGCCGGCCGGAGTGGCTGAGCGGTTCTAGGCGCTACAGTCTGGAACCGCGCGACCACTACGGTCGCAGGTTCGAATTCTGCCTCGGGCATGGATGTGTGTGATGTCCTTAGGTTAGTTAGGTTTAAGTAATTCTAAGTTCTAGGGGACTGATGACCACAGCAATTAAGTCCCATAGTGCTCAGAGCCATTTGAACCATTTTTGTAGCACACCTCTGAAAGCCTGCGAAGGACTTATCGAATTTGTGCTGCTCATAATCACTGCTGTATTGCGCTCCGAAGGCGAATCACCACGGTATTAGGCAAGGGTTATAATGTTTTGGCTAATCTCTCTCTCTCGCTCTCTCTCTCTCTTTCTCTCTCTCTCTCTCTCTCTCTCTCTGTGTGTGTGTGTGTGTGTGTGTGTGTGTGTGTGTGTGTGTGTGTGTGTGTGTGTGTGTGTGTGCGTGTGCCACAAACGATTTCACAGATTTAATAGTGCTTTCGAAAACATTGTTAATCTCTCTTCGATTTACGGCGCTATTTGGAAAAAAAGTTATTGAAATTATATATATCCCTTGTTTAGATGCAATCGCGCAGTGTTCGTTTCTTATGATAATGCGAGTTATTGCATTGCCCAAAGGATAAAATTAGGCTGAAACATATTTCGTTGACAAGTTGGTGGAAGAACTACAAAAGAATTTTAATCATATTCGGAAGACATGAGACGTGAATTGGTGTCCAAAAGAGGTAATTAAAGAAGTTATGACAGCACATTTATAGTATTTTTTTAATGCAAGAAAATAAGAAAACTTCTTCCACACCAAAAAAGCTCTAAATGCGGAGTAGTATTACCCATAGATTCCATAAGTATTTAGCATTCTCTCTATGAGATGGTTCTAGAAATCTATCAGCTCTATAAATCCCCTTCCTGAGAAATAACTGCACTGAGGTCTTCGGGAGGTCTTACTGGTGTTTTAGGAGTTGCATCCACCACTATCACAAACATCGCTAACGCACGCCCGTGGGTTAACATTCGAACAGAGGTATTTGGTGCGAACCGTGGTTGTGGAAGAAATTTTCGAACCAGTATATGGCCAGCAAGGAGAGGAAAGGCAGTCATCCTGATCAACAGAAATCCCCCGAATGTCCTAGATTATGTTCCAAATATCTCGGCAGCGTTTCATGGACTATATGTGTGCAATATGTGATCCGTCCGTCGGACGTGAACTTTAAGGTGGAGAGCCCCTTGGTGCTATTCGATAGGGGTAGTCTATGCAGCGGCATATGGTTTTATCCTCTCCTTTGTCACATCACCGTTAAATCTGAGTTACATGATAAGTCGCACAAATCTAAGGGCTGTCATTTCAACTAAGTACCTAGGAATTACAATGACGAACAACGTAAATTTTAAAGATCACATAGATAATGTTGTGAGAAAGGCGAACCAAAGACTGTGTTTTATTGGCACAATACTTTGGTTAATCCAGCGTGACTAGCCGGAATAAGCTCGCGTAGGTAGTTTCACTGCAGCTCATTTATCATAAAGATGGGAGCAGCAAAATGGACAAATCAAACTTAAAGGAGATTGAGGAGAAATTAAGTGTTAATGAGGCAGTTACAAATAAATTAGTAGGTGTCTCGAAATGGAAATTGTCTAAGAATTTACTAAACATTCGTTTGGGAACCTGTAATATGTTGCTACATGTTTTTAAATTTGACCGGCGGTATCCTCACTCCAGAAACATTTTGAAAGAGGCCAAAGACTTAGTGGCTGACAATTGTGTAGAAATGTATGCTAAGGACTTAAGGCCATCTAACAGTATAGGCTTTCTAAATTCAGGACAAACATTGATCGAAATAGGAAAGAAATATAGGCCAGTGGATATAAAAAATCACATTCTGGTGATATGCGACACAGTGCGAAGAAAGCTTTGTACGAAAGAAAAGCGTTAACATAATACGAAAAATGAAATTCGTGTTTGCTAGAATGCGTTTAGGGGATTTATAATGAATTATTTTTGTCATTTAGAATGAATTCAGCGAACCCGGAGTACACGTCCTCGAAAAAATAATGAAAATTGATATAACTGGGAACAATTTGGCCGGAACACACCAAGGTTACAGAAAATAGACTTATAAAATCTTTAGTTAACGTTGTAATGGGATTGTATATTCCATGTTTCTAGGTGCAAAGGATCTCGACCTTCAGAGATGGTATGCTTACTACAGAAAACATGTATTAGAAGTAACCTGATGATGGCTCGAACTGAGAACAGCCAGTACCAGTCGAAAGAAGGATGAAGCTACAGAGAAAACCATTCAGTTCGAAATATGCAAATAAGCCCCAGATAAACCGATAAGGAAAAAAAATGACAAATAAAATCCACCATTTTCTGACATACATTGATCCAAAATGAATACATATTTCACTAGTAAACCCGGCAATGCACTTGCTAATTACGTATTGGAAATGGATTTACGTCTTAATCCTCGTCTCCCCCTCCCCCCATCTCTATTAATATATTCCACCCCCTCCCTCCTCTCTTTGTCCATCTGCTCCTCTCCCTTTCCTCTGCTTCAGCGACAGTATTTTTCACGCTTTTAATCTGCGAACGCGTAGGATTACAAAGTTTAGGACGATTGATATTCTGTAACAGTATTGTAATTATGAGCCGATAAGCCTTAAATACATCATTCCCGTTTTCTATTAAAACCGACTGCTAAGAATATAACGAATCAGCACATTGTAGTGTATGCAAGTTTTATTCATAGGAGAAACAGTTCGTCTAATAGCTTAAATACTCTGTTATCGTAGTTAAAATTGATTACGAGAAAGAAAACTAAACCATACATTTTCACAGCATAACAGTACAGATTTTTTTCTGGAAGTCGGTAAGTTTCGCTTCTTTATACTATTTTTGGACAGACGCTATGAAGCACATGACCACAGCATTTAGTTGTATGGATCTTATTGTTGACACTCGCAAATAATGCTATAGTCATAACCTTCTGAAGAAGGACACTAAGTGCCCGTAACCAGCAAAGAAATTAAACATCTTTTTATGCAACTGGTTGCTTACTATTTCGTTCTGTAACGGAGCTTGTTAATGAAATTTAAGGAATTAAAATTTGTGCCAGACCTTGATTCAGATCCGGATCCCTAGCTTATCGCGAGCACTCGCCTAAAAAATTAAGTTATCTGAGATCGCCTCTACACCTTAGTCAAACGTTTCTTAACGCTGATACTTTCTCCGATCGTTTTCCGAATACTACAGGCAGAGGTTCTCCCACAGAATATGTTGTAATACTTCCAGTAACGGAACTGATTCGCTGAAGGACATTGGCTTACCCTGCCACAGAGATATGTGCAAGTTAAATTAATTTCACCAAAATGAAATGAAATGAACTTCCATTAAATGAACTTCCAAGAAATTATATCAGTGAAACCCATTCAGAAATGCTGCGACCGCAACATATCGAATATGCCGTAACAAATGAAGAATTTTATTTCATTTACAACATGGATTTATAAATCAAATAACGTGTACACACGAATGAAAGAATTTCAGTACGCTAAGTAAAATATGTTTGTCGCCTGTTAACGAAATTCACTCATATACACTCACAAAGGCATGTTTTACTACCAGTAGAGTTTTGTACTGGTTGATAGGATTGTACAGTTCTTGGCATAACAAGTTTCCAGTCATAATTTTGTAACATAATCTGAAAAATTACTTAGCAGGAATAGCTGTTTTATTATCTTGAGGAGGAAAAACAAATAAGGTTCAAAATGGCTCTGAGCACTATGAGACAAACTGCCTATTGGCTTCTGTCTCGGGTTCTTCGGCCGACGTTCATCTAATGATTTTTCTGACGTCGGCCGAAGAACCCGAGACAGAAGCCAATAGGCAGTTTGTCAACAAGTGGCCACGAAAGCCTCAACAATTTTGTAGCACTATGAGACTTAACTTCTGAGGTCATCAGTCCCCTAGAACTTAGAATTACTTAAACCTAACTAACCTAAGGACATTGCACACATCCATGCCCGAGGCAGGATTCGAACCTGCGACCGTAGCGGTCGCGCGGTTCCAGACTGTAGCGCGTAGAACCGCTCGGCAACAAATTAGGACAACGTGGGTATACACCACATTCTCTTCGTTAGGAATTTACAAACTAGTTTTGTTTTTCTGTTTAGTATGTCGCAATGTTGTCTTTACAATTTGTCACGAAAATTTATGCCTGTAATTTCATTATTACCGAGCAACATAGCGTGGTGCTCACGACATTGGACAAGTATTCGAAGGCAGAGAGGTTAAGGCTTTCCGAAATTTTCCTAAATCACATATAGCGATGCTTTCTCTGATTACTTTACGAATGCTGCAGCCAGAGGTTTTCCCATAGAGTATGTTGTAATATGTACAGGGTGTTTCAAAAATTACCAGTATTTTTGAAACGGCAATACAAACTAAACGAGCAGCGATAGAAATACACCGTTTGTTGCAATATGCTTGGGACAACAGTACATTTTCAGGCAGACAAACTTTCGAAATTACACTAGTTACAATTGTCAACAACAGATGGCGCTGCGGTCTGGGAAACTCTATAGTACGATATTTTCCACATATCCACCATGCGTAGCAATAATATGGCGTAGTCTCTCAATGAAATTACCCGAAACCTTTGACAACGTGTCTGGCGGAATGGCTTCACATGCAGATGAGATGTACTGCTTCAGCTGTTCAATTGTTTCTGGATTCTGGCGGTACACCTGGTCTTTCAAGTGTCCCCACAGAAAGAAGTCACAGGGGTTCATGTCTGGCGAATAGGGAGGCCAATCCACGCCGCCTCCTGTATGTTTCGGATAGCCCAAAGCAATCACACGATCATCGAAATATTCATTCAGGAAATTAAAGACGTCGGCCGTGCGATGTGGCCGGGCACCATCTTGCATAAACCACGAGGTGTTCGCAGTGTCGTCTAAGGCAGTTTGTACCACCACAAATTCACGAAGAATGTCCAGATAGCGTGATTCAGTAATCGGTTCGGATCTGAAAAATGGGCCAATGATTCCTTTGGACGAAATGGCGGCCCAGACCAGTACTTTTTGGGGATGCAGGGACGATGGGACTGCAACATGGGGCTTTTCGGTTCCCCATATGCGCCAGTTCTGTTTATTGACGAAGCCGTCCAGGTAAAAATAAGCTTCGTCAGTAAACCAAATGCTGCCCACACGCATATCGCCGTCATCAATCCTGTGCACTATATCGTTAGCGAATGTCTCTCGTGCAGCAATGGTAGCGGTGCTGAGGGGTTGCCGCGTTTGAATTTTGTATGGATAGAGGTGTAAACTCTGGCGCATGAGACGATACGTGGACGTTGGCGTCATTTGGACCGCAGCTGCAACACGGCGAACGGAAACCCGAGGCCGCTGTTGGATCACCTGCTGCACTAGCTGCACGTTGCCCTCTGTGGTTGCCGTACGCGGTCGCCCTACCTTTCCAGCACGTTCATCCGTCACGTTCCCTGTCCGTTGAAATTTTGCAAATAGATCCTTTATGGTATCGCTTTTCGATTCTTTGGTTACATTAAACCTCCGCTGAAAACTTCGTCTTGTTGCAACAACACTGTGTTCTAGGCGGTGGAATTCCAACACCAGAAAAATCCTCTGTTCTAAGGAATAAACCATGTTGTCCACAGCACACTTGCACGTTGTGAACAGCACACGCTTACAGCAGAAAGACGACGTACAGAATGGCGCACCCACAGACTGCGTTGTCGTCTATATCTTTCACATCACTTGCAGCGCCATCTGTTGTTGAAAATTGTAACTACTGTAATTTCGAAAGTTTGTCCGCCTGAAAATATACTGTTGTCCCAAGCATATTGCAACAAACGGTGTATTTCTATAGCTGCTCGTTTAGTTTTTATTGCCGTTTCAAATATACCGGTCATTTTTTAAACACCCTGTAAAAGCTGCACTGGGGGAACTTATAATTTTCTGTCCAATCAACGTCAAATGCGTTTATGTTACATCTGCAATAATCTTGACGCCTACAAAATATTAAACTCTAAACTTCCATCGTTGAAGCAGTATTTGGCTGTCAATCACATTCATCAGACAGACGAAGTGTTTATCTTTTGGTTGCTAGTAATCAGAATGGAACATTGTCCATACGATACGTAATAAAGTTATGACAGAAACTATCTAGGGACAGAGTTCTAACCAACGTTTTATCATGGTATCTTCTTTCTTTCCTACAATTTGCATTTTTACTGAAGTACCGGTTTCTATTCTAGTCCTATAGACAGGAGTGTGTCTCACGTTCATACGGTTACTAAAAGGACTAAGTTATTTGCGAATCCACGCCTGTGTTGCCGAGGTCGCTATTTCACGCTTGTGCGTTTGAGTTTTGCTCAAAGATAAATGGTTCGAACCCTGTAAGTGGAAGAAATTTTCATCGCAGCCTAGCGGAATAAAGGTCGTGGCGTAAAGTTTCTGATGGCCCGTCTTTGCGCCTGGGATAAATTACAAACTTCCTCCAAGGTGTCTCAAGAAGTAATTCGTCTGTCAGAAGGGGACGTTAAGCTTAGTAGCCCCCAAGGAGCTCTTCGGAAGGCGTATGCTATCTACTGGAAATGGATTTCATCCTCTCGCTTTCTGTAAGCCGAAACCACAAACATGTGACTGCATTGTAATATCACTCATCACAGACGTCCACACAGTACATATACTCAACTGTAATTTCATAACAGATCGTAGGAAGACAACGAGAAACTACTTTCACTGGCATGGGGTCAATGATAGACATTCTGGTTAGTCACATCTATCCCCAATCCCTATTTCATGAGTATGGGACTAACGTTGACACACAGAGTGTGCAAAACTGTTGGCATCAAAATTATACTGAGGGTAGAGGATCCTAAGCTGAGTATTTTGAACTCTTTAGCCAATGATCAGACATAATTATTTCGTGATTTCTTACGTGACCAATATGTGTGAGGCACGTGCTTGTAAACTGTTTGCATTTCATAAGAAATAGCTGCCTGCTGTATCAGCGTCGGTGGAGCTGCGTAGAAAAAAATACATAATAGCATGTTATGTGTCCCTAGTAGTGTTTATAGGTATTTACAGTGCCTGATTATTTGTTAAACATGGAGCACTGCGCTTTATAAGAACTTCCAGATATGCGTTTAATGTATGGCACAGCAGGATTTACTGCCACAAAGGTTGAACAAGTTCAGAGAAGTCACACAATAACCGTAATCCTATGGACTGAAACCTACAAGAAACTTGACCGTTGGAGAAACATAGAGCTAGCACAAGTATTTCGCAAAGAACTGTTCGCGCTTCGTTCAGCATAATGTAAGGAGGTGGCGTAGGATGTTACGCGAGAAGATTATTCTATTAACACTCTTGAACCTCCGCGAGAAATCCATACTTCAATGAAAACAGTATGGAGAATACTGGCGAAGTAGTAATGACACAGTTATCATAAGCAATGTGAGTGGGAAGACAACGAGTAATTAGGATCAAAAATAGGTTGTATGCCGTATGTACTGCCTTTCTTCGTCCGTGACATCATCCACCTTATCGAAGACGTCATCAATCTTTTCATTGATTTCATCATCACACGAAAAGCTACGCTATCCCTCTCCCCCCTTTTCCCTCTCCTGCAGCATACCCGTACCCCAGCCCACCAATTTCCTCTCCACCAAACACAGGCTAGTAGTCTAATAGCCCTTGAAAACAAAACAGCCAATCACATCCCAGTAATTTACACATCATTAAAACGAAACAGACAGTCATACTATAGTCCCAGAGCCGCCATTTTGGCCGTGCTCAAAAGTACCCAAATGGTCTGAATTTTTTGCGCTATGCAATTAAGCAAGGGGTGTAGTTTCCACATCTAAAATACATGGGCACAAGACACACACACACACACACACATACACAAAATGTTTGTGGCGCCAACTTTAAAGTTAAGCAGCACTTGTGGACATCCATTCTCTCTACCAAACTTGGTGTAAGGCACAACGAACATACTATCATATTAAAGATTTTCCACATCTAAATTGTTGTATGCTGCTTATATATGTACTTATATATTGCTGCCTAAAACATGATTTTAAATTCTCAAATTAAGTTCCTCCCTAAATAGTTACAAAATAAATTTAGCTAGAAAATAACATTGTTATGAGGCACTTCACATTTCATGTTACGCCGAAACGAGGCGATGTGACAATACAAATCTTACTAAGCTTATAATTGCACAAAACACATGTTGGCTAAATTGCGACTCTAAGTACACGAACATACAGGCAGTCTGCATTACTGTCAGCTTCTGCAAGAAAGGATTTAATTCCGTTTTTAGCCGTAAACTTGCTGTAAGCTACAATAGATCCTACAATTAAATATTTCCACGTCTAAATTGTTTTATAACGCTTGTAAAGTCTTGCAGAGTTAATTCCTTGACCAAAATATCTACAAAAATACATCAGAAACACGAGGTTTATGTTGTGAGGCGACGGCCTATTTCAGGCCTTCACCTCACATTCTCATCGTATTGTCATACCTGATTTGCATATGAGATTGTTCTTACTTCATTTACCTTCCGATTCAGTTTTTGTTGCTTACGTTTCACTTCTGTTACGTGCTGATAATATGAGTGTTTGGGACGTAGCTTCTAGCAATATAAATAACGCATGTCTCTGTACTTAATCTGGCAAATCATACTTTTAGTAGATATTTCTCTTTAATGTATGTGCCTTTGGGACCATGGGAACTCCTTTTGCTTGGAACGGGCTACAGGTGAAGACTTTGCACGGTCTCGAAGATCCAGCAGTAATTCAAAGTGCAGTTTTCGCTGTAGCTGCTCACACAAACAGCCGAGCAAGCCTTCCGGCACTAATCCTGTGGATGCGATGACAGTAGCACAGAAGTGCGATAGGAATGTTCAGTGTTTTCAGTAGCAGTATGAGAGACCAGTAGTGGTAGGGATGAGAATTCTGTTAGCAAACTTTCGATGGTGTCTTCAGCTGACCACTTGTTGATATCCCTCTGTGTGTGTTCTTCAAACTCCCTATCACAATATACATAATATATGACCGCATGAGCATCTGTAAATTTTCCAAACTCTGCCATTCCGTAAAAAAACACAGATCAAGTTCACACCAAAATTTCCAGAATCTCCTAAGATGAATCTGCCCGTGAGAAAGTGGCCACACTCTGTTTTCATTTCCGAAAACCCGAAGCTCTTTGGCGATTAAATTTGTTGGTGCCAGTTGGTGAACTGACTTCCAGATCCCTCAGTGGAGGAGCACTTAGGCCCTTTTTGTGAATGGCTAGAGCGCGGCTGCTACGGTCGCAGGTTCGAATCCTGCTTCGGGCATGGATGTGTGTGATGTCCTTAGGTTAGTTAGGTTTAAGTAGTTCTAAGTTCTAGGGGACTGATGACCACAGATGTTAAGTCCCATAGTGCTCAGAGCCATTTTTTGTGAATGGCTAGAGAGATTGTGCAGAGGTGCCTTTCCGAGGTCTAAAAGGAAGTGATGAAACGTTCTAGGGAGACTCTTGGTCTGGACGAGCCTCATAGTTCCGCGCTCGTTCCTGTTTCCTTGACTTCGATCTTCTGTGGAGACTTCGAGGCTTAACATTGAACTTGCTAAACACTTACTGATTTTTCCACATCTGCTACCAGTAATCAAGAGCATGAAGAGATTCGCGGCTCTAAGTCACAACGTTCCAGCCGACAGCAGTCACAGCTAGCAGTCACTGCAGCACAGCTCATGCCTACCCGTCAGCGGCCATCTCAGTCTCAACCACGATAAGACTGCGATTACAATGCGCTCATTGGAAGTCGTGACGGAGGGAGGGGGAAGAAGTTTATTTCCGATTTAAGGTCGCAGCTTGTGCATTATATGCTCTATGCGCTTCACGCTCTTATAAGCGTGTATCCTGCAGTTTCATTTTCCGTTTCCCGTATTCATATAAACATTCAAGTTTCTATTCATTGTTGAGTTCATTTACAGGAGTTCACGTATCTTGTGATGACCTTTCTAGCCCTTTCATTATTTCTTTGTCTGCTGTGCACTCTGTTCAGATTCATACAGTTTTATGTTTTGTATGTTTTTTATTTATTATAAAATTTTATATCACTGTCTGAGTTCACAACTTGTGCCCTTTATGTGTCTGGGCACCATTTCAATCGCAATTGTCCAGCATCATGCTGATGGCGAGCCAAATACTTATTCATTTTTATTATTTTATTCTGTTGATGGAAGCCATTATAAAGTTCTTTTTTATCTCACCTTAAATTTTTCCTGCTTAATTTCTATTCATCCTTAACGAATTCATGCTTACCAGATCAAACGATATGATTCAGTAACTAATAAAGTAATTTATCCAACTGAGTGTCCGGACCATCCCACTATAAGTAATAGGAAAGTTCCCTGATAAGTTTAGGAACTTATTTTATTTCATTTCCAGTGCGCACGAAGTTTATTTCTCAAGTAGCGTATTTACTTCATGACATTATCATTCTATATGGTCTTGGGTGATGGAACTGAATTTTAATACCCCAGGAGCACCTTCTGGGTTAGTGGTTGTGTGCATAGCACACCTGGCTTTTGGTAATGGCTATGTTATTTCCTCATCTCTACAAAAAAAATGTATCAGCAACACACATAACGCTTATTTCAAGTGTTATTGCTTACATAAATAATGTTGTACCTATTACATTGAGCCAGATTCTTCTAAGTTGCTAACTGAATAAAACCTGGGTTAGATGATAATATTAGGTACAAGTATCAACAACTCCACCTTCGCAGAGGTTTTTGTGACTGGTACGGACAATCGCTGTTTGCAATATTGACGAAAAATGTTCATTGGTTGTGGCATTCTGATCGTATTGCTATGTGAAATGCATTCCAAGCATGGGAAGATGCATGGATAAATGAGAACTAGTTGAAACTGTTATTTGCGAGCAGGTAAGATGCTGTCAGAACTAATGCGTTACACGTCTGAATAACGTACCGAAATGACATCACCTGCCGTTTTCACAAGTTTTTCAGTAATGTTTCACCTTAGCAAGTACCAATGCAGGGGGAAGAATATTATGCATCACGTTGTACATTGGAACTATATTCTATGTTATTAACAGACTAATATTGCTATTTATTTGCATTTAAACTAAACCTACACAGGTTATGTGCAAAATAAACTTTCAAGGTATGCTGCAATATTTACTGAAAGCCAAAGACAAACGAACTGACCAACAACCTTTTTAGGAAGGAAGGAAGAAACTATTTTTACGAGACCTTCATAGCGAATTTCGGTTAACACACATGCTGGCAAGCTGTCAGCGGTGCGGAATCAATGAAAGGGTGATTTTTGGCACAGTTTGAGCTGAGCTGCGCCAGACGACCGCAGCTGGCGGTGATAGGCTTGCATAAGCGATTCGTCACTGGTAAATGTGTGGTTTTTCCCAGACCTCTGGGGGAAGAGGAGTTGATTAGCCAATTGGAAGGTGAGGGCGCAAAAGGAGAAGTCACTAAATACGTCAGCTTTCGCAAAACGGCAGATAATGGATGCTCAGCAATACTCTGAAATAAAGCAGTATTTCACAAATTCATCGCACCGCACATCAAAGTACCGTATAATATAATTGTATTGTGACATGAAGAAGCAATCAGCGTTAGTAGCAGTGTTAAGACTTTCTATAATTTCCCAATGACACGTTTCACCTTTATTTGGGCATCTTCAGGTTGCTTCATATTTGGCAGGGACGGGTACATGGGTACATTTACCTGCTGGGATATTTTTATGCACTGTGTCCCACGTACCCATCGCTAACAAATATCAGTCAAGCCAAATATTCCTATATAAACGTGAAAAGTGTCATTGGAAAATAATAAAAGAATTTAACACTGCAACCAAGACTACTTGCTTCTTCACATCATAAACTGATAACTATTGAATGCTTCATGCGATCTTCACGATCAAAGCATAGGATAATAGCTGAATGTCTCACATTTGTACATACTCTATTTATTGAATTAATCCATGTTCTATTTGTTTCTAATCGTGCAAACGTATCTCATCATTGTATTCTCCACACTTAACACAGAAAATGAATACATAATGAAATCCCTTGTACTCTTCCCTAAGTAGCAATGTATCAAATGTACAGTTAATTAAGTGATTTCTTGCTTATTCCACTCTTCTATTCCTTTTTACTGAAGGAGATAAGTTTTTATGTAACAAATAGTAATTATAATGGCCTGTTACTTTGTTTTAATTCTAGACACTGAATATTTTGCTATTTTTGTCCAAATTAAATATGCAAATACTTGAAAATTGTCCATGCCGGCCGGGGTGGCCGAGCGGTTCTAGGTGTACAGTCTGGAACCGCGCGACCGCTACGGTCGCAGGTTCGAATCCTGCCTCGGGCATGGATGTGTATTATGTCCTTAGGTTAGTTAGGTTTAAGTAGTTCTAAGTTCTAAGGGACTGATGACCGCAGATATTAAGTCCCATAGTGCTCAGAGCCATTTGAACCATTTGTTCACAATGTCATGACGAAATCTTGTATTTTTATAGAAATACATCCAGGTCATAATGTTTTCAGTAGAAAGTGACATTTTGTACAAGTAGGCAAGATAACATAGAATGAATCTCATTCCATAGCCTAATACAGCTCTATACTGTGATACACATTATCTAAAGGTAAACTCTACCATATGTGTAAGTAAATATGTTCCTTTTAGATACCTACAGATCATTGTTGTCTGCAGACTGGGCTTTGCAATCTGCACAGACGTAGGGACATGTAGCAACACGTTTCTTGCAAACGGATTTGTCACATATATGACCTTTTCCCATCCTTGGATGATTTTCGCACCGGACAGGTGACTTCCACCTACGTCTGGTGATTCCTCATGAATAGCTAGAGCAGCGATCCTGGTTTCTTTATAATCTTTGGAAAATTTCTCCACATGCTTGAGAAGGAAACTCGTTTTGTTATTTTGAAGTTTGTTGTATGTTGTATGTTAACCGGGGACCTAGAAACGACGGAGAGGTTTCGTCTCCTCCGCAGCCGCAGTGGTCCACAAGCCCACGACGGCTACCGCAGTCCACTTCACCCCTCCGCCGCCCCCCACCGAACTCAGGGTTATTGTGCGGTTCGGCCCCCCCCCCCCTGGACCCCTCCAGAGAACGTCTCACACCAGACGAGTGTAATCCCTATATTTGCGTGGTAGAGTAATGGTGGTGTACGCGTACGTGGCGAACTTGTTTGAGCAGCAATCGCCGACATAGTGTAGCTGAGGCGGAATAAGGGCGACCAACACGCATTCGCCGAGGCAGATGGAAAACCGCCTAAAAACCATCCACAGACTGGCCGTCTCACCAGACCTCGACACAAGTCGGCCGGGCGCATTCGTGCCGGGGACCAGGCGCTCCTTTCCACTCCGGAAAGCCGTGCGTTAGAGCGCTCGGCTAACCGGGCGGGCTCTTGAAGTGTGTTACTTTTAGATGACACACTCACTGAGTTCTTCAAAAGCTAGAAGATTACAAAAAATATGAACAGGCCTCCTTTTACCACCATAGTACTTGAGGGCCATCTGGTCAAAATCATTTACTCCATTTATAGTTTCATTGCAGCATGAAGCTGCTTCAGGCTTTGACTTCGAGTCAGTTCCAACTGTACATCCATCACTGTCTTGCCTGCATAGCATTATACTTCCCGCTGTGTCATAGTATGTGTTAGAATTAACAACAGAAGATGACAAATGAAGTTTACAGCAAATTAAGGTTATTATGCTAATATAAAGTCACTTTAATCTTTGTGTAACTTTGACAGAATAGCAATCCTCTTTTCTTTCCTATACGAATGTGTATCGCTGCTGTTCGCTATGTGAATTCATCGAAGCGTCGTGTATTTTCCACTGTATATTACCATTATTTACGCTGCTGTTTGACATATTAACGAAAGGCCTTCGTTGGTCGTAAGCATTCTGATCATAGTATTATGTTAAATGCATTTCAAGATGGGCAAGATGTATGGATGAGTGGTGAAGTAGCTGAAATTGCTATTTGCAAATATAAGATGTCAGTGCCAGTGTCGTGGTTCAAATGGTTCAAACGGCTCTGAGCACTATGCGACTTAACTTCTGAGGTCATCAGTCGCCTAGAACTTAGAACTAATTAAACCTAACTAACCTAAGGACATCACACACATCCATGCCCGAGGCAGGGTTCGAACCTGCGACCGTAGCGGTCACGCGGTTCCAGACTGAAGCGCCTTTAACCGCACGGCCACACCGGCCGGCAGTGTCGTGGGGATAACATTTGTTACTTCGGTAATTCTGGACAACAAGTGCACTTTAAGCTGTAAGTTAAATCAGCTGTGGGCGTATTTTGAAGTGTTACAGAAAAAATGTCTATGTATTTTCATTGACACAATGTGTGGTACAAATATCAAACTATGCGTGATGAATAATTTATAATTCATTTCATTAGTGCCAATAAGTAAACCACATTTACTGTAATAGTTAACAGATAATTTAGATGAGTAAATATTTACTTTGATGGCTCATTGTACTTGCATTGTGGGATACAGAGATCGAACAATTACAAGAGTACTGACAATATGCAAACCAGGTATTTTTTTAGTGTAACAGAACATTAAGTTATGATGGTAGTGTTGTGTGTGTATTGTACTCAAAATCTTACAAATTTTGTAAAGTAATACAATTTAATTTCGACTTTTCGTTCATGATTAGAGCTCTGTAATTGTACTTCTGTATTACAAGAAGCAAGCTCTGTGTGTATGTGTGTGTATGCTTTTGTGTGTGTGTGTGTGTGTGTGTGTGTGTGTGTGTGTGTGTGTGTGTGTGTGTGTGTGGGTGGGTGGGTGGGTGGGTGGGTGGGTAGGTGGGTAGGTACGAGCGTGTGTGTGTGTGTGTGTGGGTGGGTGGGTAGGTGGGTAAGTACGAGCGTGTGTGTGTGTGTGTGTGTGTGTGTGTGTGTGTGTGTGTGTGTGTGTGTGTGTTTTCACTGTAAATTAGTACTTATTTTGATAAATAATGTTATTTTGGTGGTAAAGATTTATTTCTGTGATATCGTTCTTTCAGCTCTCGCTTGATGCACCACTGTATGTGGTCATGTTGTATATAAACATTTCATATTATAAAGTTTTCTTTGTGTAGTAGGAAAATATGCAGTTCCTTAATAAAATTTTCTCAGGCTTCCAACCGCGTCAGGTGGTTAAAATCCCACGAGCTTTCGACCGAGCTCTCCTCAGTCATTGTCAAGTGGTAAAAAGTCATTGTCAAGTGGTAAGAATTCTTACCACTTGACAACGACTGAGGAGAGCTCGGTCGAAAGCTCGTGGGATTTTAACCACCTGACGCGGCTGGAAGCCCGAGAAAATTTTATTAATTCATATCGCCGCGAAACCATGCATTCATATATGCTGTCCCTTCCTTAAATTGTGTTTTGGCAGTTTGTTCGCCTTATTTTCCTATGTTGTGTGTTTTTACATCATGCATTTTAATTAGAAGTTCGGTGATATTTAGTAGTTGATTATTGGAAATACAGCCTATAAAAGTTTTAGAGAGGCTTTACACCATAGTTTCGGTCAGTAAATGCTGCGGCCTTCCTCAGAAGCTCGTTTCATTCATAATCTGTAGTAGGTTTAATTCAAATGCAAATAAAAAGCTATATTAGCCTGTTAATAAAATCGAATATATATTTTTCTAGTGCAGTATATAATGCATAGTCTTACTTCCCGTTAAATGGTGCTTGCTAACGTGCAGCATTACTGAAAAACTTCTAAAACCAACTGGTGGTGACAGTTCTATGAACCAATAATCTCATACTTTCAGATCGAGAAACCAACACACTAAGCGTATTTTAGACGTGGGGATACCACTGTAACGCTTGGTATAAAGGTTTTGTGTGTTAATTACTTTTTTTTTACAAAATGAGGATATAATATTGACACAAAGGTTCCACTGCTGGCGTATTTTTGCAGACATTTTACGAGTTGAATTAAGTCTGTGACACTTGTCAATCATTAAAGAATAATTAAGGTGTGGAAATATTTATTTTGAAGGTCCACTGTGCCCTACACCACATGTAGGCGTAAAGCTGGAGTTAGCTGTATTCTTCTAGTAGCAGGCACTAATTCAGACTTTCTACTGGTCGTGTGCTTGCCTACATAGTGTAGAACCGACACGTTCCACGTCATTACGAAGTGTCATATTCATGATCTATGGAACAAGTATTAATCTAATCTAATCTAATCTAATCTACTGTAGCCAACATGTGCGCTGTGTAGTTATAAACTTGGTCAGGATTGCTATGGTACATCACCTCATTTAGACCTAACATGAAATGTGAACTGCCTGTTTAGCATTTTATTTTTTAGCTAAATGAGTTCTGTAACTACTGTATTTAAGAAAGAAAAGAGCATTTGGGCTCTTAATTTAACTTCATAATTCTGTTTTAGGCAACAGTTTCGATATATGTAGTTCAATTAACATTGTGACAGTTGACAAGCACCACAGAACAATTTAGATGTGGAAAATATTTAATCTGAGGGTCCATTGTGCCTTACACCAAGTTTGCTGCAGAGTTCGAAATTTTTATGTACACAAGTGCTGTTTAACCTCTTGGTACAAACACACACACACAATACAGGATATGTTTGTAACATGGCAGTACACCAACGCACTACTATATTTCTGTATATTACTATATAAATGTGTGTGTGTGTGTGTGTGTGTGTGTGTGTGTGTGTGTGTGTGTGTGTACTGCTCTTACGCTAATACTCTGAATAAATAGTTTTAAACTTTGCACAAAATATTCGAATTATTCCTACACTTTTGTACATGGCCAACATTGTGCCTGACTGTTTCCTTTTAATGATCTGTACATTACTGGGACGTAATTGGGTGTTTTGACTTCACGACAAGTAAAATACTAGGCTCTGATTGGAGGAGAGTCGTGGGGAGGGGAGGGGAATGCGGAGGACTGAGGAGGGGAGAGGAGGGGAGGGTATGTCTTGTTATGGATAATGATAGCCCCATTGATAAGAGTGATTACGTTATCGATAATGGTGATGATATCACGCAAAAAAACGCAGTACACACGGAGACTCCTTTTGATCCATAATCCCCTTTTTCCCCCTTTACATGTGTCAGCAACACAGTCAAGTGACTTTGACTGTAGAGTGCATTTTTGGCGATTGAATATCCGGTGCAGTACTGGACTACCGAATTTCCAACAGTTTCTATTGTTAAGGATGACACCTCTTCGACTGTGATGTTGTAATCCAATGCCACACTAGTAATATCCGGGGTAATAAATATCCGTCACCTCTCAGATCACCAACGACTCTGTATCAACCCTGAGGGCTGCAACTGCACAGGAATGACTAAGAGCACTATATTTTCAGCCACGAAGTTTGAGTGGTGCTCGTTATCTGGTGTTCATTCCAGAACTTTTCTCTATGGTAGTCGGAGTCTATACCTCTTCTTATCCGAGAGAGGATATGTTTGTAACATGGCGGTACACCAACACACATCTATGTTTCTGTCAGTACCCACCCGTATAACAGATCCATCTCTAACGACCTCGATGTCTACAGGACGTTAAACATTAATCTTCTTTCTTTCTTTCGTACAACAGATAATTTCATGATGGGATTGAGAGCAGTGTTCCAGTCCTACGACCGAAATTATTTTTATCTATTGTCTTGGAAGAAGTCATTGGTGTATGAAGCTCCAGCACAAGCCGATGTGCATCTGTATGATATAGTCGTAGCTGCCCCTCTCACTGTCCAACAAACAACCGGGGTAGTTGAGAGACTGCAGTAAAATTTTATGCGTTCTTGTAATGCGTGCGACGAGGCTGACAGTCATCACTTGGAACTGCTGGTATGAACCAAGCTTGTTGCTATAAGTTTAATATCGATTAAATGCATATTACTTATTCTGATAATTATCTCCTTATCTCGGAGTAAGTAATTTTCAGTTGCTGATACACTATCATGAGCACACTCTATACCAGGGCTGGCCAGATATTCTGCACGCGTGCGGTGCTCCTGCACATGTGCAACTTCCGGGGTCACAGCGTGCACGCCGCAGCCGTCAACGTTCATGTAGTGCATGTTTCTACGCACAGATGTCGCTTTATCCACTTGCTGGGATAATCTGTACCGGCGCATTCTAGTGCTCTTTCCACAGCTTGCAAGCCAACCATGGGAAGGTATTTCGCGTATTAAACATTTAAAATACTGTCACAGTCTACTCATTGAGACGTCTACTTTCATGTTAACAGTTTAACCCCCAGTTAACAACCGTGGTTTTTTTTTTAAGGCAGCTTGACTGACGGCACGTAAATACGCGTAATGTTTTTGATCTAGTATTTAAGAAAGAGAGCACTTACCGACTTCCAACGAACCTTATTCATGATTTCAAATAACATTAAACTAATGCAATGTTTCCTATAACTAATTCTCGGTGCCATCAGTTACACCCACATAATTTATGTCTCACTGACCTCTGAACAGAATAACCGCAGACCTCTCGATGATCACCTGTTATTTCAATACCATTATTGCTATATCTTTCATCAGTTACGTCTGAAATCTGCATAATAACCTACAATTAGATGAATGTTATGTTTTATCGACTTCAGCTGAGCGTAGCCCTTCACACATTAAAAAAAAATCCCTAAATGTAAGTGTAGTGGACTGACAAGGCAGCCAGTCCACAGTGACGGGTAGCCCAGAGGGCACACGTACACACACGCCGACTGGCGCGAAGTCTGGAACAGGATTCGTAATGAATGTGATAAAGAAAAGAACGTAGCTACTAGAACACTTAACTTTTATATCGTCCTTTGGTATACAGCATTCTTGATGATACAAGTGAGACTGTCTTGAGATACATGCAATGGTACAAATGGCGCCTTGCTAGGTCGTAGCCATTAACTTAGCTGAAGGCTATTCTAACTGCCTCTCGGCAAATGAGAGAAAGGCTTCGATCAGTGTAGACGCTAGCAATGTCGTCGTACAACTGGGCGAGTGCTCGTACGTCTCTCTAGACCTGCCGTGTGGTGGCGCTCGGTCTGCGATCACTGCCAGTGGCGACACGCGAGTCCGACATGTACTAATGGACCGCGGCCGATTTAAAGCTACCACCTAGCAAGTGTGGTGTCTGGCGGTGACACCACAGTAAGTATACATTGGAACAATCGATTTAATGACCAACTTTCCTGATAATAATGTAACATGGAGCAGAATGAGGCAATAATGCACAGTTAGTATACAATAATTTTTAATTGTGAAAGGAATAAATCCAAACAAGTTTATCACTGGTCATGAGAATTGATAATCGAGTTTATGTGTCTCATCCATTTTCTTAAGGACATTTAATTTTGCTTGCCGTTCTTCACTGTTGAGTACACTACATTCGTCTTTGTGATATTTATTGTAGTGTCTTTCAATTGAAAACTTACGCTGGCCGCCTATTATTCGGCGGCACAGCAAACATTGTGAGTTTTCACCAACGGATACAAAAAAGAATTGCAGTTCCCAGTCATTTTTAAACGACTGAGAACATATATCTCCCGTCCTTTGCTTTTCACAGTACCGGGCATTTCTCAGTACTTCTCTGTTAAGGTTACGGTTACCAGGGGTAAACGAGATTGGGTATGTTGCGCTCTTGCTTGCACCACATAAACAGGGAAGTCGAGCCGCCGCCGTTCATTTAGGACACATGTCTAATAACACATGTCGCTGTAGCTCGCTGTCGCACACGTGCGCACATGTGCAGCACTTCCGCAAGTCTGCACACTGTGCAGCGTTTGGCCGGCCCTGCTCTATACAGTAAATCTCTCTCCCTTTTCTTTCTTTCTTTCTTTCTCTCTCTCTCTCTCTCTCTCCCACAAACCCATAAACACACACATACACCGTGAGCGGTTATGCAGCATTTGATGCACTGGACTAGCGTACGATAGGACCGGGATTGAAATTTCCTTCTGTCTCTACAGACTTAGGTTTCGTGTGGTTTCCATAAATCTATGTTGGCAAATGCTGCGATGGTTTTTTTGGAAACGACACACAAGATTTCTTCTTCCATTCTTGCCCTATCCGAGTTTCTAAATCGCCTTTAGTGACTTTGTCGTTAAAGGGCTGCTACATGCTAACCTTCCCTCGTTCTCTCTCTCTCTCTCTTTCTCTTTCTCTCTCTCTCTCTCTCTCTCTCTCTCTCTCTCTTCCTCTCTTTTTTTCTCTCTACCTGTAGGTTCACTGAATAATTAACTTTAACACGCCGAGTGCTGGTGGATCACACAGTGAGCTGAGATAGCCTCTTATTGTATCCGCACACCCGCTGGTTTAGTACACCTGTCAGACCTAGCGTTCCTGTAGTGCGTTTCCCCACGCCGTAAATAGCACGTTTGTTACTCATGGAAACACTTTACACACACAGTCACTACATGTGGACACACGGAACGGTTTTTACAATATTCACGGGCAGACGGCATAATGAGTCTCCCCCTACCCGTCTGTATTTAGCTCTACGCCAAATTGGATTGTTCCATGATTTTTTTCCTACGCTCTTGAGTTAAGACAAACGTGTGGAGCCACTAAGAATCTCTTGGCACAGGGATAACGTAGAACTAAATCTGGAATGAATAACTCTACATGAGGCACCCAAAAAGAGGAAGGTTTAAAGATCGTACGTCAGTCTGTGTCTTTTCTTCAGTCTTACCACTAACTTTAATTTAAAAGCCGTATGTCTAACTGAAAGCAAACAAGTGATAGGTGTTGATTATTCTCCGAACTACAATCAGCAACAGCAATAAGAAAACTGAGATTTTAAATCGCATTTAAAAAATCGTTTACGCAGGAGGATCGTATAGACACACCATAGTTCGACCGTAGCGCGGACTCCTGTATGGGGTACACAGAACTAGGCCTCTCTGGAGCTGGGAAGAAACTGAATTAGTTAAAGACAAATAAGTCGCTAGACCCGGATGGAATCCCAATACGGTTTTACGGAGAATATTATTCAACACTGGCGCCTTAGTTAGGTTGCATTGCCCGCCCGGGTAGCCGTGCGGTGTAACGCACTGCTTCCCGTGCGGGTAAGGCGAGCCGGTCCCCGGCACGAATCCGCCCGGCGGATTAGTGTCGAGGTCCGGTGTGCTAGCCAGCCTCTGGATGGTTTTTAAGGCGGTTTTCCATCTGCCTCGGCGAATGCGGGCTGGTTTCCCTTATTCCGCCTCAGTTACATTATGTCGGCGATTGCTGCGCAAACACTGTTCCCGGTAGTTGGGGGTGGGGGTTGTGGACCCCCCCTCCACTGGGGGTGGGGGTTGTGTACCACTGAGGGCTACAGAGGGGACGAAGCCTCTCCGTCGTTTCCAGGTCCCCAGTTCAATACATGCATACATAGCTTGCATTTATCTCTAATCTCATGCCCAATGCAGAGTTCTAAACTGCTGGAAAAAGCGGAAGTGTCTCCCATATATAAGGAGGGAAATAGAACGGACCCGCAAAATTACAGGCCGCTACAGATAAGGTCGGTTTGCTGCAGAATTCTTGAGCATATTCTAAGTACGATTATAATAAATTATCCTTGGGACAGAAAAGTTTTTGTTTAAAACTTAGAACGGATTTATAAAACATCGTTCGTGCGATGCTCACATTGCCCTTTTCCAGCACGATATTCTCCGAACCATGGATGAACGGCAATGGGCAGATTCTACATTTCTAGACCTGTAGATGGGATTTGATATAGTGCTAAACTGTATACTGTTAACGAAGATCTTGGAATACGGAATACATACTCAGATACATAGACTTTTAAGTAGCAGTACCCAATACGTTCACCAGAGACAAGGGTACCGTCAGGAGTGCCCCACAGAAGTGCGATAAGATTGTTTTGTTCTCTGTATGCATAATCGATCTGACTGACAACATGAGCAGCAATCTGCGACTGTTTGCTGATGACACTGTAGTGTACCAGGAAGTATCATCGTTGAGTCGCTTTAGAAGGGTACAGGATAACTTTGACAGAATTTCACTTTCGTATGACAAATGTAGAATAATGCAAGCTAACGCAAATGAGCAGGAAAAAGCAATTATGTAAAGTTCGAATACAGTGTTGGTGGCGTGCTGCTTGACACAGTCCCGCTTATTAATATATAGGTGCAAAGTTGCAAAGTGATATGAAGGGTTAACGACCCAGTAAGGATGGTAGTAGGTAAAGGGAATGGCCGACTTTGGTTTATTGGGGGATTTCTAGGAACGCGTAGCTCACCTGCATAGGAGACCGCATATAGAACACTAGTGAGACACATCGTTAAGTACTGCTCCAGTGTTTGGGATCCCAACGAGGGAGGATTAAAGCAAGACATCGAGGAAATTCAGAGGCGAGACGCTTGATTTGTTACCGGTAGGTTCGATTAACACGCGAGTATAACGGAGATGTTCTACGAACTTAAGTAGGAAGACGGCGTTCTTTTCGTGAAACATTATTGAGACATTTTAGAGAACCGGCGTCTGAAGCTGAATGCAGAACGGTTCTACTGCCGTCAACGTACATTTCGCGTAAGGACCACGAAGATAAGATAAAGTAGGACTCGTACGGAGGCAGGTAGACACTCAATTTTCCCTCGCTCTGTCTGCGAGTGAAACCGAATAGGAAATCACCAGTAGTGGTACAAGGTACCATCCGCCAAATGCCATACTTTTCCTTGCGGAGTATGTATGTACATGTAGTTGTACACACACACTCACTTAGCATCAGAAAATCATACTGTTACAGTAATATTGAATAGTCACTCATGGGCAGCTCCGGAATAAACTGACAACATACAACTTATTTTCCGTATACCTTCACAAGAGGGTTTTTATTTCAGCGGTTTCCCTATGTGAGTGTGTTCTCTACAAAGTGTTTATACAGACGATTGTTGTAAAATACCATCATGTCAAGACTTCTTCTAGGAGTACTTGGAATTCGATTGCTAGAGTTTCACAGAAATTCTGTCTCGCAGGTCCTCAAGAAAGTGTGCCCGTGCACATTCGGTAAAATTATCGTCCGTGCTGGTCTGCGGCAAGTCCCTAGGGAGCAAAGTCCCCAGTGTGGACTCCGTCTTTTAGGGTAAAGACTTGCAAAACATCTTGTGATCTCAAGAGACACGCACGTAAGAGGAATGAGTGAATGAGGGAGAGGGGAGAGAGAGAGAGAGAGAGAGAGAGAGAGAGAGAGAGACAGAGTGAGGGCAGTAGAAGTCACAGGGGAGTAAGGAACACGAATTTCAAAGCAGAGAACGAGGAGGGAGGTTTGCGGGAATGGTGGAACGAACTGCACAGGAAGCCACTGTAGTAGTTGGCCGGCCGAAGCACTGTCGCAGTTTTCTGCGAGGTTCTCTGCTACTGCGAGAGAACATATCGGAAGCTTGTAATAGCAGCAACTCGAGACGCGAGAAGAAGGCGATGGAGGCCGCAAGAGACGCTGCGAGAAGCACTCCTCCTAAGCCGAGCCCAGGAACCAGCGTCTACTTTCATGTAACATTCTGCGCACAGAATAAACTTCTTTCAAAACAACGCCATTAAGCTGCGTACAACTCGTTTATTTTTGGAATGATGCTCGGGGCCCAACCATCATCAGGAGTATACTGGTACTAATCACATTCAAGGTGGCATCATATGTACTGCCTAGCAATTGTTGCATGTTCTCTTCTTTTAGGGAAATATCATGAAAAATACACTGAAGCGCCAAAGAAACTGGTATAGCTATGCGTATTGAAATACAGAGGTATGTAAACAGGCAGAATGCGGCTCTGCGGTCGGAGCGCCTATATAAGACAACACTTGTCTGGCGCAGTTGTTAGACGGGTTACTGCTGCTACAATGGTTGGTTATCAAGATTTAAGTGAGTTTGAACGTGGTCTTATATACGACGCACGAGCGATAGGACAAGCATCACCGAGGTAGCGATGAGGTGAGGATTTTCCCGTACGAACATTTCAAGAGTGTATCGTGAATATCAGGAATACGGTAAAACATCAAATCCCCGACATCGCTGAGGCCGGAAAAAATCATGCAAGAACGGGACCAACGACGACTGAAGAGAGTCATTCAACGTGACAGAAGTGCGCCCCTTCCGGAAATTGCTGCAGATTTCAATTCTGGGCCATCAATAAGTGTCAGCGAGCGAACCACTCAACGAAACATCATCTATATGTGCTTTCGGAGCCGACGCCCACTCGTGTACCCTTGATGACTGCACGACACAAAGTTTTACGCGTCACAAGGGCCCATCAACGCCAACACTGGACTGTTTATGACGGCAAACATGTTGCCTGGTTGGTCGAGTCTCGTTGAAAATTGTATCGAGCGGATGGACGAGTACGGGTATGGAGACAACTTCATGAATCCATGGACCCTGCATGTCAGCAGGGGACTGTTCACGCTGCTGGAGGCTCTGTAATGGTGTGGGGCGTGTGCAGTTGGAGTTATATGGGACCCATGATACGTCTAGCTGCGACTCTGACAGGTGACACGTACGTAAGCATCCTGTCTGATCACCTACATCCATTCATGTCCATTGTTCATTCCGACGTAATTGGGCAATTCCAGCAACACAATGCGACACCCCACACGTCCAGAATTGCTACAGAGTGGATCCAGGGACACTCTTCTGAGTTTGAACACTCTCGTTGTCCACCAAACTCCCCAGACAAGGACATTATAGAGCACATGTGGGGTGCCTCGCAGCGTGCTGTTCAGAAGAGATCTCCACGCCCTCGTACTCTTACGAATTTATGGACAGCCCTGCAGGATTCATAGTGTCAATTCTCCTCATCGCTGCTTCAGACATTAGTCGAGTCCAAGCCACGTCGTGTTGCGGCAATCCCGCGTGCTCGGGGGCCCTACACGATATTGGGCAGGTGTACCATTTTCTTTGGCTCCTCTTTGAATAACGATATAGATACATGGTAACTTCTTAAAATCGTGAGGTCGATCCAACAGTTCATGTTAGCTTCGGTAGAATATCAGTAGTCTTGAATCCTCGCGTTTGGTGCCCCGTGATGATACATCTCCAGCGTCGAACTGATGGTTCTACGTCGTGGTTTTAACAAGTTACCATGCAGCTACATGGTCACATTTTTCAGGTTTATCCCTCCTAAAAGAAATAACGCCAGTAGTTGCCGGGCAATGTACAATATATGCTGCCAATAGGGATGTGACTAATGCTTGTGTAATATTCGTGCTAATGGAACACGCTGATGACCTCGATGTTGAGCGCCCATCACCCCAACAAGCTAATGGAACAGTCCCGAACGCCGTCGAATAATAAATAATGTGTATGCAGTTTAATGGTCTTGTTTTGAAAAATGTCGTTTATCAAAAGTATATTAAAGTGATTCTTGAAGTTTTCCGGGCGGATAGAACATTCCATAATCTTTCAGACGTACATCCGGGACAGCATTACTACAACTTCGATATTTCGGTTGTTATTCATACAAACACCTTCATGGCGAGTCGTTAACTGTATTCAGACTTTCCCAGCGGCGAAATGCTAAAACCATGCGACAAAAAGATATACTGTGGAGTAAATTGCGCATGTGTCACAGATAATTTACATACAGTCGGCTCAACAACACCAGTCACAAATAAAACTTACTTCCAACATAAAAATGTAGCAATAGCCCAGTCAACAGATCTACAGTTGCGCAATTTACTCCTCAGTATCCTTGCATCTATCTGAGTGGTGTGTGTGCTGACTGACATTCCCTACAGAGCAGACATCAGTCGTGATGGTGCGGCTGGTACATATATGTAAAAATGAAATGTAGGAAGGAGAAGGAGACGGAAAGGATCGATGGGAAATTGTGAAGTCTATTGACACAGGGCAGTGTGGCAATGTAGTGGCGGAAGTTGAAAACTTGTGCCTAACCGGGACTCGAACCCCGATTTAGGGCTTCACCGCTTTGGCCATCCGGACACGGTCCCTCACTGACACAAATTTCCAACTTCTCACACGCTGCAGTGCAGCGTCCCTTGCCCATTAAACTGTCTAGTCGCGAATTCTGAGTCCCATGGGAGTTCGCCGGCCGAAGTGGCCGTGCGGTTAAAGGCGCTGCAGTCTGGAACCGCAAGACCGCTACGGTCGCAGGTTCGAATCCTGCCTCGGGCATGGATGTTTGTGATGTCCTTAGGTTAGTTAGGTTTAACTAGTTCTAAGTTCTAGGGGACTAATGACCTCAGCAGTTGAGTCCCATAGTGCTCAGAGCCATTTCAACCATTTTGGAGTTCGGACAATATCTCTCTAACCGCAGTGAAACAAACTTCGAGGAGCTGTTATCCTCTTTTTCAGAAATATGTGTAACAAGTGGCGTCTGTGTTGTCGGAAACGCAACTGAAATGTTCATCCTCTGAGGAATAGAAAGTTGGGAGTGGAGGGGGACATGAGAGGTATTCATACAAAATAAAACATTTAAAGAATGTGATCTAGTGAAACGAACATATTGGTTAGTTTCCACTCACGCAGATGATGGCAAATGAGGAAATATTATGCATTTATAGGTGAATTCCTCAATTTGTGATAGATACGTAAATAGGTGAACAGGTATATGCATACAAATCCGTAGTAAATTATATATGCAATTCACATCGTTTTAAAACAGAATGGGGCCGGCCGCGGTGGTCTAGCGGTTCTGGGCGCTCAGTCCGGAACCGCGCGACTGCTACGGTCGCAGGTTCGAATCCTGCCTTGGTCATGGATGTGTGTGATGTCCTTAGGTTAGTTAGGTTTAAGTAGTTCTAAGTTCTAGGGGACTGATGACCTCAGATGTTAAGTCCCATAGTGCTCCGAGCCATTTGAACCAAAACAGAATGGAGTGTACGAGAGAGGTAAGAGAGGAACAGCACGCCATAAATTGTCCTTGGTCGCATGCCGGCAGAATTTTGTACAAAGGCCGCCGTGCGTGACAGTAACTGAGACTGAGAGCGAAGTCGTTCCACTTCACTCTGAAAGATACGCAGAAATCGACCTTACGAGGAAACCTAGCGCAGACAAGTTTTTGTTTAGTTTATTTAGAACGGGGCGAGCATGCTTACAAAGACCAATTGGCTAAGCGAAGATGAGTGCAGGAGGCTTACATTTTTCCCTAGTTAATTTCAACGTGAATACCTTATTCAGCCATTAACAACTGCTCTGTTTAACCTTTAGCAATTACAATACTTAGTCAGTAACAAATACAACAAACTTATTTCTTATAAATACCTAAGCTAATTATTATTTTAAAATATTTAAACAATTTTATTTTATCCATTTTGATTTTGCAATATTTTCTACAGTGTAATTAATAACAATATTTCTGCACTGTTAACCAATAAAGGACATTTTAATAATTTTTAAGACACAGAAGTAAAAATTATATTTCTATTGACAATGAAATTTTAACGAAAATGTTTTTACAGTCATTACGTTTTTAGAAACAAACATATTTTTATTAACAACTAAATGAAATGGTGATTACATGTTTTCCATAGGTTCATGGCCAGATTTTTATATTGTTATATAAAATAAATTTCATCACACATCTAAGAACTGCCTAATCGTTCTTTAACAAAATATGAGTAATGCTTGTGGGGAAAGTTACCCCAAACTTACTCGGTTCTCCGAGGAAGTATTCTCTATGATGATGTAACTTAGGCATTCGAAGACTAAACGTTTAATACCACTAACATCTGGACTATTGGAATCACAAGCGTCCATATTTCTTAGTTTTAAGTGATACTATTGGAATGTGTAGTTGCTGTGATAGAATCTCATGAGAGTGATAGTAGATATAGCCCTGGGCTTTAATGATCTGGTGTGAAACAAAGGTAAGCGAGGCATGTCGACTTTATCCTAGCCATAGTGGTCTCGTTTATTTACATTTGACGTTTTCCATTACTCTACCCGCTAGGACCTTGTTTTCATTTTAACGTTATGATAGAAGTCGATGAAAGGTAATTGGATACCAGGTAAGCTCCAGATATAGCAGGTTCATTGGCCAACCGGTTCCGCTATACAAGAAACCTGCGTGAGCTTTTATACAAAGCAAGTTAATTTACTGAAGGGAAAACAAATCACAACACCAAAAAATAATTAATTTAGAGTGATGAAATTCCTGGAATGCATCTGTCTAAATAACATTTTAAGCCATTAACATAACAGGATCATAGGTAAGCGGGAGATTATCCATTGCAAATTTGAAATGCTGGGTACATTGTTAACCCGTGTATGGACCAAAGACCTCAGTAGTTTGATCTCATAAAATCTTACCACAAATTTCTAAAAAAAAAAAGTATAACCGCCAGAATGTTGAATACAAGCACGCGAAAGTGCATGCATTGTGTTTCACGAGTGCCGGATGTCATTTTGTGGGGTGGAGTTCAATGCCTGTTGCACTTGGTCGGTCAATACAGGAATGGTTAATACTGGTTGTGGATGACGCTGGAGTTGTCGTCCGATGATGTCCCATATGTGCGTGATTGCAGACAGATCTGGTGATCGAGCAGGCCAAGGCAACTTGCCGACTCTCTGTATATCATGATGGGTTAGAAAAACCGTATGTTGGCGAGCGTTATCCTATTAGAAAACATACCCTGGAATGCTGTTCATGAGTGACAGCACAAAATATTGGATCACCAGACTGACGCACAGATTTTGCAGTCAGGGTACGTGTGATAAACACGAGAGTGCTCCTGCTGCCATACTCCAGGTGTAGGTCCAGTGCATTTAGTACGGAGATGGCTGGTCGCAGTACCTCAAGTAGCCTCCTCCTAAACACACGGCCATCATTGGCACCGAGGCAGAGCCGGCTTTTATCAGAAAACGTAACAGACTTCCACATTGCCCTCCAATGAGCTCTTGCTTGACAGAACTGAAGCTGGTAATGGCGGTGGTTTGTGGTCAGTGGAATGCAAGCTACAGGGCATGTGGCCAACACCGACTCAAAGGAAGGCCTCGGCGCTTGTTCGTGGCGTCACGTCAGCTAGGCACGTCGAACCTCAGGTATGTTTTAGGCAGAAACGCCTGGGCGTGCTTATCACTATAAACTCTTATTTTTGGACAAAATGTTTGGTATTGTGTTGGATTCTGCAGTTTTATTTAGATGAAAGATTTTCTTACTATAGTAAAGCTACAAATGAAGATCATAGTTCTGTATCACTGAATTCTCATTTGGAAAATGTAGTTCACATACCTGATAATAATTTCGAAAATAATGACTGAAGTTGAACACTAATTCGATTGTATTAGAGCTCATAACTTCGAATTTACACATGGTACTATTATTTTCAGTGGAAATCTTTGCTTAAACCTGACTTGTCACAACACAGCTAACTGTATGATCTTTACTCTGAAAAGCTGTCTTTGCCTACATGCAGGTCAAATAAATCGTTCCTTCGAGTAAATAAAAATAATGTAGAAAACGCGATTTCGTATATTCAAGTGTGAATACTAGTTGCTGAACTGTCCGGTCAAAATTCGTTTACTACGTAAGACTGACGACACAAAACCAGTAGTGGTGCCTGGGTACAATATCGTACAGGTCTTCAAAAGGTATACATAAAGAATAGAGAACTATAAAAACTGAAAACATGGAACACTATCGGATTTACATACTTTGGAATATTTGGTTGGTGAAAATGCATCCCTGTGAATGGCGGCAATCCACTTGCGACGAAGGTCTTCGTCGTTAGGAAACGAAACCACTTGGACCTTAGGTCCATTTGGACAATTCTCGTTACAGCGAGGAACATAACACTTGTACACCCTGGTAAAAACTCTCACTATAACTGCTGTAGTCGAAAAAACACAATAAGTAACACAAAAGGAACGGCACTGCACAACCAACACTACGATCATACGCCATGTGGCATGCCTAGGCGCTGTGACGTCACTAACGACTGATGACGTAGCGCCAGGGCCTTCTACAGAGTCGTTGTTGATCTGGCTCGGAGTTTTCATTGAAGTAACAAATTTGTAACAATTCGTTGTGTCACTCTGGTGCCATTTGCTGCTCAAATTGCTGCTGCAGAAGCAGACGGAGTCATAAGCCGAAACGACGGTCTTCCCTCTCGGTAGCGTAACGCGGCCTTCCGGATCTCAGTCTTCTTGCGACCGTACATTCCTATGACCACCCCTGCCAGCAATCATGTACAGTGGCTGCATTCGTGCCAAGTCTTTCTGCAGTATTACTAAAGGAACATGCAGCTTTTCGTGGCCACATTACATGAGAACTTTCAAACTTAGTGAGGAGTTGATAATGGCGTCTTTGTCGTATTAAAGTCATTCTTGATTAACATCAACTCACCACGCCCAATCTCAAAGGTAACTAACGCTCACGACTGTTACAGCATGTCTTTAAAGCAAATCTGATTTTCATCCTCATAGTGGCACTACTACCGCCAGTCTTAACCGACTGTCGTGAAACGTGAATAGACATCATATTTCAGGCATAGCACTCACCTACCTACTTTCATTTATGTCGCACAACTCCTCCCTGGTGTTGTTTTTTTTCCATCAGTGTATATTTACTTCTTCGAGAGCCTTCAGTTACACAGTAGATTATGTCGATAGCAGATTTACTACTAATGTTAAGAAAAGCTACCACAGCTGTACTTAACGTTCGTCTATCTAGCCAAAACCAGTGCCGTTCTAATGTACAACACCAGTTCAACTGATATTAGATTCTCACAAAAGAAGTTACATAGACTATTGACGAATTTTCAGTGTCACCTGATAATGTTCATTAGAATGATAAATGTTGCGACTTAAGAAACTTATTTTGAATACAGCTGTGGTCGTTTTTATTAACATCAGTAGCAATCGATACGATATTGCAGTGCCTGTGTTATTCTGATGACGATGCACTGTGGCGACCACAGACGTTATGAAACATATCACATGAATTAGCATTTGCAAATAATGCCTATCATCGGCTGTAGAATAGAATGACGTCAATGAAATTTTGTAGACGCATTTGTAGACGCATGATTGACGACGTATGGAAGTTTGGGTCTGGCCGTGAGTCATGCACGGATAGCCATATGGGCAGTCTACTTCCCGCAGTCCTGCGGCTCGGACGTCTGTTTACGTACATCCCTGCCGCAGAGCTTCGCGCGTACGCAGTTGTTTAATTCTTGTTAGCCTTTTCTAGTGCTCTAGAATGGCTCATTCGTACCGACAATCTGCTATCAAGATCAGCTTTAATAATTAGTTTGCACGACCGAGGGCATTTAAAGTATAACGATTTATACGTGAAGAAATTAAAATTGAACCACAAGATATGATTCGCATCCACTTCTCTATCACAAGCAGTGTGGTCTACATCAAACGGATCAACGACACGGTGTGTGACAAGATCGTATGCGACCATAAAGATGAACTTAAATTTAAACATTCAGACGGCCACGTCGGAACGGTATCTATACAGGGTGAGTCACTAACTGTTGCCACCAAGAATAACTCCGAAAGTATGATAGGAGCTGAAAAGTTTCTGGGATAAATGTTGCATGGGACAACGGGGGCCATAATATGACGTTGGTTTTTTGTTGCTAGGTGGGGTCGCTTCAGAGATATGGTCTACTTTGTTTCTTTTTAAATGGGATGCTACAGTCTGGTACTTATTTTCTGATAGCGAAACGAATCCAATGATGTGTAACAGTAAGGTCTTGGAAGGTCAACGAAGGCCACAAAGGTGGCATGAACGTCCATTTACAGAAGGTGTTCGAAGTGATGGCCATTGGTATCAATGCAGTGCTGCAATCTTCTTATCATGGATTGAGTGGTATTCCTTATCACATCGGCACTTATCGAAGCACATGCTCTGACAATTCTCTCTCGCATACCTTCAGGTGTAGTTGGAACGTCTTTATAAACAAAGTCTTTTATGAATCCTCACAAGAATAAATCCAGAGGCGTCAAGTCTGGCGAACGAGTCGGCCATGACACATCTTCTCCGCGTCCAATCCAACGATTTGGGAATTGTCTCTCCAGCTCATTTCTAGCCATCCGCGAAAAATGTGCCGGACACCCATCGTGTTGATACCACATTCTGTTCCTTGTTCCTGAAGGTATTTCTTCCAGTAACAGATCTAACGTTTCTTGCAGGAATGTGGTGTAATTCCTACCATTAAGATTCCCTTCGTTGAAATAGAGGCCTATAACTTTTTCGTCCAGAATCCCACACCATACATTAACCGACCACGGTTTTTGGTGTGCAACTTGCCACAGCCAACACGGATTTTCAGTTGCCCAATAATGAATGTTATGCAAATTAACATTTCCATGGTTCGTGAATGTAGCATCGTCAGTAAATAAAATCAAATTAGTAAATGTGCCATCCCTCTGAATCTGAAGTTGAGCCCATAGGTAGAATTCATTGCGACGCATACAATCCGTACCAGTTATTTCTTGGTAGAGACTGATATGGTAAGAATGATATTTATGGCCATGCAGAACACGAACAACACTACTCTGGCTCATGCCATGTTCCCTTGCTATTTGACGAGAACTAGCACAAGGATCTCGAACCACAGTGGCAAGAGTACAAGTTTCCGTTTCCTCGTTAGTAACTTTCCTTTCCCGGATACGTTTCCGATGCGTTAAAGATCCAGTTGTTCTCAATTTATCATACACATATTTTAATTTACGACGTGTAAGGTGAGTACATTGAGTATATCTTTCGGTCCATAAGTCTCTAGTTCTCATTGAATTTCGTTGGCATTCTCCATAAAAGAGAACCATATCGACTTGTTCTTCGAAGGAATACATCATTCACATTCGCTTGATTCGACGATATTAGTCTTACCGTTCCTATTAGTGTTGTATTGCGAAACCGTCGAATGGTGTTTACCTGTCAACGGCACGTTAGATGGATACGCCGTATTCGGCGAATATTTACTGTTTGCACGATATACGAGAGAGAATTGTCAGAGCATGTGCTTTGATAAGTTCCGAAGTGGTAAGGAATATCACTCAATCCATTATAGCCCGCATCTCGTGGTCGTGCGGTAGCGTTCTCGCTTCCCACGCCCGGGTTCCCGGGTTCGATTCCCGGCGGGGTCAGGGATTTTCCTTGCCTCGTGATGGCTGGGTGTTGTGTGATGTCCTTAGGTTAGTTAGGTTTAAGTAGTTCTAAGTTCTAGGGGACTAATGACCTCAGCAGTTGGGTCCCATAGTGCTCAGAGCCATTTGAACCATTTGATTTGTCTCGATAGCCGCTATCAGAAAATAAGTACCAAATTATAGCATCCCATTTACAAAAACAAAGTTGACCTTATTATCTCTGACGCGACTCCACCTAGTAACAAAAAACCAACGTCATATTATGGCCCCCGTTAACCTATGCAACATTTGTCTCACAAGCATTTCAGCTACTACCACACTTTTGGAGTTATTCTAGGTTGAAATAGTTTGTGACTCACCCTGTAGATCATGCGGGACTTGGATTCAGAACTGAAAGAGTATTTGAGCTACCATTTGGGGTTCCGGCTGATGTCGTGGTTAACACGCTACAACTCTATGGTCGGGTATTTAGTCACATAGCAGAAAAATGGACAACCTTTACCACGTACCCGGTACTTAACGGTGCGCGACAAATACGGATCGAGCTGTCAAAACATGTGCCTTCTTATCTCACAATAGGAGGCTGCGACGGTCAGCCGAAAAATTGCTCAGCTAGTGGTCAGGAAGGACACGTTCGCTCAACATGTCTCCAACGAAGAATTGCAGCCGGCCGCGTTGGCGAGCGGTTCTAGGCGCTTCAGTCCGGGACCACGCTGCTGCTAAGGTCTCAGGTTCGAATCCTACCTCGGGCATGGATGTGAGTGATGTCCTTAGGTTAGTTAGGTTTAAGTAGTTCTAAGTCTAGGGGACTGATGACCTCAGACGATATGTCCCATAGTGCTTAGAGCCATTTGAACCATTTGAAGAACTGCAGCCGGTCGAAGTGGCCGTGCGGTTAAAGGCGCTGCAGTCTGGAACCGCAAGACCGCTACGGTCGCAGGTTCGAATCCTGCCTCGGGCATGGATGTTTGTGATGTCCTTAGGTTAGTTAGGTTTAACTAGTTCTAAGTTCTAGGGGACTAATGACCTCAGCAGTTGAGTCACATAGTGCTCAGAGCCATTTGAACCATTTTGAAGAACCGCACAAATACCGACAGTTGAATCTGTAGCAACACCTGTGGCAACGTGTCTTCCTCTCACATATGCAAATGTGTTCCGGAAGGACGCCCCACCGAACAGTGACAGCGCCCAACTGCTGGACAGGCCAGCCGAAAAGCCAACGACCGCGGATGGTGACACGAGCATGGTGACTGCGGCGACGCCCCTACCGAGCAGCACCGACCGCTACCACCAGTACAGAGACCGGATGAGCAAATGGTCATCGACAGTCGAATAGTGCCAACGGCTGCCTTTGTGTCCGACTGAGGTGGTGACTGAGACACTGGCCCACATTCGGGTACGGAAACGGACACGCGTAACCAACGGTCTCCGAAACGGCGCAAGAAACGGCGTCTAACCCCGTCGGACGACTCCTAAATACGTATGCAGAGTGACTATCAAGAAACGACCGAGGAAGACGGCCACCTTACAGAGCGTCCCGAGATTCCTTATCCAGAACACCACTGTCATGACAGCAGCATACGTTAAGACCGACCTGAAAAACATGACAACACACGGCAACCAGCAGTCCACTGCCGCTCCCAAGTATTAGAAGAGGAGCCACAGAGATACGGGGCTGGCGAGCCCCGGCCGACGGAAAACTTCTCCCAAGGAGACTGGGCTGATGATTCTGAAGGGGACCCACAGACAGTGGCAACAGGCGACTCGGGGGGACTGCGTGCCTCTAAAGTTCAACTTCTAACCGACGACGGCGGACAGGACGGCGTCACGTAACGTGCCAGTACGACAGCAGACGGCGTAAGCTCCCATGGCCGATATACATGAGACGGAACGAAGACAAGCACATCAGCTTGCGTCTATCAATATCAATAACATACGGTCGCAGATTACTCAAAGACATGCTCCAAGAAGCGGGCATCGACATCGTCGTACTACAAGAAGTCTACGTAGATGGATTTCCTTTCATGTACAGATACGTATCCTACATATCACACGCCTCCGAAACTGGCAGCGGCATAGCAATATTTCTTAAAGAAGGCATCACGGCAGAGGATGTACTGTACTTACCGTCGGCACGGGGATTAGCAATGACAGAACTTGTTGTACGACTTATCAACATCTACGCACCGTCCGGTACAGACAGGAGGCGAGAGCGTTCCCGCTTCTTTGCAGACGAAATTTCCCCGCTCTTCCAAGGTCGACAAGACCGATTAATCCTAGGCGGCGATTTTAATTGTGTACTTTCACCGAAAGACAAATTTCCTAGATATACCCTGTGCCCAGAATTACGAATGTTGGTGCAGAGTATGAATCTGGTTGACATCTGGGAGCTCCGTCCTGGATGTACCCATACAACGAGTCATTCCGCTAGCCGTCTCGACTGAATATACGAGGGCTATTCCGAAAGTAAGGTCCGATAGGTCGCGAAATGGAAACCACGGTAAAAATCAAAAATGTTTTATTTGCAACAGTTAGATACACCTTGCAGCTACTTATCTCCACAGTCGCCGACCCGACTTAGACGTGTATCGTAGCGTTGTACCAACTTTCCCATACCCTCGCTATAGAAGGCAGCCGCCAGTGCTCTCCGCCAATTCTCTACGCTGGCCTACGGCTCGTTGTCTTCTGCCGAAATGTTGTCTTCATAACCAGCGGTTCATGTGACCTGAGCTGAAACTCAGAGGGAGACAATTACGGGCTGTATTGTGGGTAATCTCACATTTCCATTTGAAAACGATGCAGGAGCATCTTCATTGCCCCTGCAGAATGCGGCTGAGAATTGTCTTGAAGACGAAACAGCACGACAGTTATGTAATGTTAGCTGCATAGCTTCAGGGGAAATTTCTCACCAGGCCCCCGTACTTGGCGGCAGACACTATTTTCTAGACATCTTTACGCACTCACTGCGAGCTCAGAAATGAGAAGAGCGACGTGATGCTAACTGGGGTTATACTAGAGACACTACCCAACACATCTGTGCAAAGCTTTATCGGATTTTCATAGTCGTTTCCATTTCGTGACCGATCGGACCTTACTTTCGGAATAGCCCTCGTATGTCACACCTGACGTACTGGAAGCAGACCTGTGGCCTACAGCATTAATATGTACAATCTCCCTCCGGCTGCAGCAACTGTGGGGTAGCCGCGGTCCTTGAAAAATGAACGTCGCCCACCTGCGGGACCCGGGTTGTCGAGACGTCATTGAAGTTGTCTGGAGATCTTGCGAACGACGTCTTCGGTCATATCCCACAACCCTAAGTTGGTGGATGGGTTGCGCCGTGCAGTGATGACATATGGTCGTGAGCAGGCAGTGTGCGACGTCAGACGATGGACTTCTACTTCACCGTGCTACGGGAATGCGCCGAACGAATGATTTCTCCGGAGCGGCTAGAGGCGTTACAACGAGCAAAGGCCAAAATTATATCCATCATGCTACGCCACCTCGGTCAAAAATGGTTCAAATGGCTCTGAGCACTATGGGACGCAACTGCTGTGGTCATAAGTCCCCTAGAACTTAGAACTACTTAAACCTAACTAACCTAAGGACAGCACACAACACCAAGCCAGCACGAGGCACAGATAATCCCTGACCCGTCGGGAATCGAACCCGGGAACCCGGGCGTGGGAAGCGAGAACGCTACCGCACGACCACGAGATGCGGGCCCACCTCGGTCGTCAAGGCGCGGACACTAGATCGGGTTGCAGGAGAACGCCCATCGACGTATCACATCATCAACGAAAACAAAAAACGACCAAGAGCCCTAGTACATGCTGTGGACACGGATGATGGCAGGCACCTAACAATGCAACAAGTAATAGGCAATGCCTTTGTAGAACATTACATTCAACTTTACACCACAGTAGATAGCGATATGGCGGCCACTAACGAAGTTACGCATATGATTTTCGGCACCATTGATCCAGAGTCGAAAGCACAACTGATGGAGGAGATTACAGGCCATTGGTAGGGGAGCGGTGAACAAACCGCCGGGAGCAGATGGCCTGCCTCTGGAATTCTACAGGACCTTTATCTATGTGATCCCACCACGATGGACTACTATCTGCCGCGAATTTATTTCTCCTGACGTGCCCTTACCGCCGGCTTTTGTAGATGGGAAGATTAGCCCGATACACACACCCTCGGGTGGTACACGGATACGGGACTACCGACCACTGACGTTCCTTAACTGCGACTTTAAAATATTCACCAGATGATTAGCAGCACGTGTGCGAAGAGTATTGCGCCAAGTACTCTCACTTGATCAAACTTCGCTCGGGGGAGATAACAACATCGAGACGGCGCTTGTTGAATATCGCGATTTGATCACCCTAGCAAAGATGTGCCGCCTCTGCTCAACGCTGGCGACAATAGAGTTTGATCAAGCCTTTGATAGAGTTAGCTACAACTATCTTGCCGAAGTCCTGACACACATGCGATTTTCACGACCATTTATCACTTTCGTAATGTGGCTACTCAGCAATGCCGCCTCCAAAGTGCTCGTTAATGGACGTACGACAAAATCTCTAGTCGTAGCGAGATCGGTCAGACAAGGATGTACGTTATCAGCGATGTTATATGCACTGGTTGTCGACCCGTTACTTTGCGACCTACAACACCGCTTGATAGGACTGACTGCGAGGATACACATTTACATGCAAGTCATATGCGGATGATCTGGTGCTGATAGTACGGAATGAAAACGATATTAGTGTGGCTTTAGATTGGATACTCAAATCTGGAACGGCCACTGTCAGCCGTATAAGTATGGACAAGTCTATAGCGATGAATATTGGTGTTGGACTAACGGAAGAATGTGAAGCACCGTCGTGGATACCCTGAAATGCCTAGGTATTGTTTTCACCAACGCCATATTATGTCGCACAGCAGCGTACAGCTATAAGAGACTACTACAGTCAGTACGGACGGGCGTTTGAGGGAACGTCACACGGGCATTAGACATGATCCAGCGGACCACGTATGTTAACACCTGCCTGGCGCCACGAATTCCGCATTTTGCTCAAACACTCCCGATACTGGTGATGATAGCATGACGAATATTGGCGGTCTTCGGTTCCTTTGAGAGTGCAGGTCTGCTGTTTAAAGTAAGATGCGACGCTCTTACCTCCCTCTTAGTAGGGGTGGACATGGTCTTGCGCATGTTCGTGATCGAGCTGTGGCACTATATATCAACACAATGTTAAAACTGTGGAGACGACATCAGACTTGTCTGACAAGAATCTTAATAGAAGAACTAGCACCAGTTTCTCGAATGGCGCCAGTGGCGGTCCAGCACATTTCCCAGTCACTCCAGCATATACACCCTTTTTTTATAGGGTACAGTTACGTTCAGACGACTCTGCCGGAAACCAGACCTGGAACGGCGTGTGACATATATCGGATACTAATGACCGGATGACACAGCAAGCCTATTGACAGGAAGCATCCACATATCAATTGGCATATAGTATGGCGATCGATACACCATGTTATTTAGACACAGATACACGTGCAACGTGGTACCTAACATATAATGGCAAAAATGTCACCCGATCTAGACTCCACGCGACTCATATGATAGTTTCACCATTGTGCTCTCAGTGCCAAATTCTGGACAACGATGAACACTGCCTCGTATGCGGCCCCTGGTCAGAAGTGTGGCATTTGGTGACAAACATGATCGCGGTCTAACGCGCTGCTTCCCGAGCGGGAAGGCGTGTCGATCCCCGGCACGAATCCGCCAGGTGGATTAGTGTGGAGGCCCGGTGTGCCGGCCAGCCTGTGGTGTGTTGATAATTCCTAGAATGACCTGTACTGAGACAATGCTCGGCCACTGCAGACTTCTCTGGTTGCTCCAGACGAGTGTAGCGTCGGTGTTCAGTACATCTCTCTTCTACAGTGCGACAAGTTTGTCCGATGTACGACATGCCGCAGCTACAAGGAATCTCGTAAACACCAGGTCTCCTTAGGCCAAGGCTGTCCTTAGATGAGCGCAAGAGAGCTCGGAGTTTTGCCAGCGGACGAAAGACACATTTAACTTTATGCCTCTTCAATGATCTTCCTATTTTTGAAGAGACACCGCCGATGTATGGCAAGATGACCATTCCTCTTTGTTCTTCGCCTTCTTCCAGTTCCTCACGTTGGGTAACCCGGTTCGGGTGTAAGGAACGGTGAATCTCCCGTTCGGAATATCCATTTTGTTGGAAAGTGGTACGCTGGCGTAAATAGGGGGCTCTAGTCATGCCTTAGCAGTGTGTTCGTCGCACCCGGAGATGTCGACCAGTTGCGCTGATGAAATATTGTGGAGTTTTCACTATGACATCCGTCGTCTCGCCCGAGAACCATATATACAACATGTCCGTCGGGAAAGCCTCAAGCAATACAATATGATTATACTTTGGAGAGTGTAATTTCTGATATTTACTGAAATGCACAATGAAATGATGAGAAACATTTTACGTCTATTGTCTTGCTACTTGAGAGATTTTTTACTGCCTTATGAAATGCCATGTGGCTAGTTAATGACGTTTCATGCCTTGCTTTATGTATATATTTGCTCATTTTGTTTAATATCTAGTTTCTAGCTGCACTGCAGCATTATTTAAAACAAAATTTAAAAGATGTACTAATAGAAACATTTTCTGTCTACAGACCCAGTAAATAATAATTTATGATCTACTTTCTTAAAAAAAGGGAGGACAAATAGACATTTCCCATCACAGGAACTGCATACATAAATTTTTCAACGATTTGGTAACTTTTTTGGCAGAGTAAGTTTTTGTGATGCATCACTCTAGTTTTAAGATCTGACATAGGTATTAGACATTTGCTATCTTTACTGTAATATTATTCTGCTTGAGCTTTGTCATGTTTAGATATAAGTTACTGCATTTGCTGCTGCTGTTTGCCAGGCATAGTTATACTCAATTTTACGTTGTATTAAGCCAGTTTTTTACTGATTTATTTTCCTTGTTGCTGCACATTGACTCGTATTAATTGTAATGTTGCATTTGCTTTGCTAATTTAGATATATTGCTGCTTGCTTTGCCAATTTGCAGTTTTTGGTCATTGCTGTTTGTGTTAATTGCTTTGTGCTGCTGCACTGCCTCATCCCTTACTTTATGCATCTGAGCCCAGTAGATTTAAGTTAGCTTAAGAGGGGGTGGTCTATATAAGAGATTGAGTTGTGATTAATTGGAAGAAATGCATTGACAAGCTATAGGAAAAAAAGTTTGAGAAAAAAAGTAGTGTACAAAGAAGAATAAGTATTTTGAAAGAGGATATGAACAAAAAAGGTAGAGATAGGACTTTTCGGGACTTTTGTAATTATGAAAACTTTTTTCAAATCTGTATTGGGCACTGCCCAAAACAGTTTGTAAAATTTTTTGTGGGGAGAATGGGGTCTATGTAAGTGGGCTGTTTAGGTTTTTAAGTTGGTAACGCAACGTAGCGCTCTGTATGAAAATCACTGACTGTGCTGTGTGCAGTCTGTGGCTGGTTGGCATTGTTGGAATATTCAGTATTGTAGTGTTGGGCAGTTGGATGTGAACAGCGCGTAGCGTTGCGCAGTTGAAGGTGAGCCGCCAGCAGTGGTGGATGTGGGGAGAGAGATGGCAGAGTTTTGAGAGCGGACGATTTGGACATGTGTCCGTCAGAAAAAGGAAATTCGTAAGTCTGGATGTCATGAGCTGTTATTTAGCTGGCAGTATTGGCGCTCGCTGTATTGCAGTGTAACGAAGATTTTTGTGAGGTAGGTGATTCATGAAAGGTATAGGTTATTGTTAGTCAGGGTCATTCTTTTGTAGGGATTATTGAAAGTCAGATTGCGTTGCGCTAAAAATATTGTGTGTCAGTTTAGTGACGATCAGAATAAGTAAAGAGAAAACTGTGAGTACGTTGAGTTTTGCTCATCAGTTTGAAAATCAAATAACGTAGAGGTTTTCCAGCATTGTCATTCATAAATTTTTCTAAGGGGATGTTTCAAGGGAAAAGACAGTTATCTCTAAGTCCAACTGAGGAAACGTACCGAACGCAAAAATACATAACAAAAATTTGCAGCAAGAGAGATCATCTGACGAAGAAGACGGCTGGTTCTATGTTGAGTGTTATGAGACCTGTTCCAAATCAGGTAACCCAACAATACAGTTTCCATTTACAGTGGGGCTCATGAATATTCTGCAAATTGTAATAAATATTACATTTGCAAGAAATAATGTTCTGGTAATGGAATGAAGCTAGTGTATCAGAAGAGGTGCTCTTGAAGATGTCTGATAACCAGTAATTTGTGAAAACAAAACGGATTATTCTATAATACTCATAATGAATTGCATTTAAGAGAATAACAACAACAAATAAGAAAATAATATAGCTTTTTGGACCAATGCTTAACAGACTGCTCTACGTGTAACATTTTACCCTGCTCACTGTAACAACAAACCCCACTGTAGTGTAAACTGTTGTAATGAGTATGATTAGAAATCATGTTGCGATATTTATGATTCCTGAGGATAAGGAGAAATTTATCCCGAATCTATATTAACGGTACTATGTCAGCAGGTATTTCGCATTAAAATGGCTCTAAAACCTTGCACAAAAATAATTGAAGAAATTGTAACAACTAGCCCCAGTTTTCCCAACTTGGGAAACGCACACCAGATAATGAGGGAGTGTTCCACCACCAGACATGTGACTACAGACCAGCAAGACTCAACCCTTTACCATAGATCTATTTCAGTTCACCAATGATGAAATTTGCAAGTGCTGTATCTCCACATTGAAGCTGAATCCGATGTTTCAGACATGTGACACGACGCTTAAATAGCACATAATGCATTACAGCATGTTGCAGCACCTCACAGGAAGCCACATAAAAATCCATTCTCCTTTAAGAATTTATTCTCGGAGAGCAGTATCCCGATTTTTCGAACTAAGGCATTTTAAATTGCCCGTCCCCTGTAAAGTACCAAACTAAATAGATAAGTTACCTTTAAGTGGATCAACTTAACTGCTTAGGGAAGACGTTTAAACTGATGGTTAACGGCCCTACTACACGAATCAAGAATCACATAGAGTGCAGGAAATATTTCACAGTTGATGGAATTCGTCTGTACCTGTACGAGAGCTCCCAGCATGAACAAAGTGGACATTTCGATATTGATAAGTGCTAGGACACTCCTCCGATGGATAATATAAAGTATATCTCCATGAATGAATCTTCTAGAGGTTTCTTTCGTTTAATGTGTGCAAACGTATGTGAAAATTGCAGTACGCAGAAAAAAATGCCATAACTGAAACCAAGTCGGACGACAGGAAGGACACTAAATGATTAGGATTAGTAAGAGAGATTGTATACGTAGGCCCAGCAATGTTCTCTTTTGTGTGACTGCAGCAGTTAATACGTTAAAATAATGCCAAGTTCTTTAACTAAAGAGCTGTCAGTCGCAATTGGAACATGAAGGTAAGCGACAGACTGCTTCGTCGACGTCAAAATCAGACGCTTGGAAACTACTTCGTCATCCTCGAAATGTAAGGATCGAACAGGGCACCTTATTAGGAGGGTCATACTTGCGGGGATCCAACGGATATGATGCAGCCATGAACGGCAGGTGAAAGAGACAAAGTGAGCGCACTGCGGTATGTCTGCTGTTCTTTCCGCACAATTGTAACGAGCGGTACAGCTTCGTTTACTCTTCGTCAACAGTCTGTGAATCACTAAGAATCGCGTGTCAAACGGACAAAACATTGGTGATGAGGCCCGTAGTGGTCGCTAACGGTCAATAACAACATTTGATAACTGTTACCCACATATTAGAACACGTAAACAGACCGAGGAGAGTGCAACAGGGCTGTGCACTGCCTTTTTAGAGGTATGTGAGGGCTGTGTGGACACAGACAACTTCCAACTGTCTCCACGCGACCAAATATGCCTCTAGATGTCCGTTACGATCGACACCACAAATAACCCTGCATCGTGGTGCGTGAAGATGGTGGTCACGGAAGAATGTGTAATGTAACGTGGACCAGTGGCGTCACGTTCTCTTCTCCGACAAGTGTAATACTTCTTCACACATGACCTTCGTGGAAGCAGGCAGCCATGGGTTGTGATAAGTGGCGAAATGTACATAATGTATAAAAGAAGATATTTTAGAAAGCTATAATGTAAACTAGCTATTTTTAGTGAATTGTGCAGCCCTTTATTCTTTCTAATAAGGAGCTACAATCTTGGATAAGAAAATCATTAGAATTTCAGACCAAATCCACAAAGTAGATAGATTAGGTTAGATTCAGTTACCTTTCCATAGGCCCAAAAATTTGAGGATTCTCGAGGCTATAGAACAAGTCAGAAAGTATATAAGACATTTGAATATAAAACTCACTATCCTGAGCATTTGTCAGGAAATTGTCAAAGTAGGTGAATACATTAGGGTAAACTGGAACTGCTAATATTTACAGAATTAATACACTGTCAGAATGAAATATAGTTATGCACTTTTAATAAATTTATCATATACAAAATACCTAATCTTGACTGTTGTGATCAAGTGCGGTCAAAACTGAAATCTAACAAACATTTTTACCCTTAAGTTGGTCTAACAGTCCCTTATAAGAAATGTCTGAAGATGGTCTTGTAAGCCGAAAACCGGTTAACACGATGAAAGTAATACTGTAGAAAAAAAGCAAACTAGTGCTTTTGATATATTATAATGTTGTTCTACCAAGAACCGACGGAAGATTCAGTTAACATGATATTTACTATTGGTTGGAAATAGAGATATATTAACTGCAACAAATTTCGTTAGAAATAAATATTCTGAGAAGTAGTGGTTAAAATACAAAGTTTATGGACACGTTTCTACACGATGTTCTTAAATTTACACCACAAATGAGTCTTATTACATGCTTTTGTACGTCAAAAACTTTTGCTCGGTTCGATGAGTTATCCCAGAATATGATCATGTACAACATAATACACTCAAGTGCCAAAGAAAGTGGTATAGACATGCGTATTCAAATTCAGGGATATGTAAACAGGCAGAATACGGCGCTGCGGTCGGCAACGCATATATGAGACTACACGTGTCTGGCGCAGTTGCTAGATCGTTACTGTTGGTACAATGGCACGTTATCAAGATTTAAGTGTTTTTGAACGTGGTACTATACGAGCGATGGGACACAGCATCTCCGTGGTAGCAATGAAGTGGGGATTTCCAGTACGACTATTTCACGAGTGTACTGTGAACATCAGAAATCAGGTAAAACATCAAATCTCCGACATCGCTGCGGCCGAGACAAGATACTGGCCCACTCGTATACCCTTGATGACTGCAGGACACAAAGCTTTACGCCTCACCTGGGTCCGTCGACACCGACATTGGAGTGTTGATGATTGGAAACATGTTGCCTGGTCGAACGAGTCTCGTTTCAAATTGTATCGAGGGGATGGATGGGTACGGGTATGTAGACAACCTCATGAATCCATGGACCCTGCGTGTCAGCAGTGGACTGTTCAAGCTGGTGGAGGCTCTGTAATGGTGTGGGGCGTGTGCAGTTGGAGTGATACGGGACCCTGATACGTCTAGATAGGTGACACGTAAGTAAGCGTCCTGTCTGATCACCTGCATCCATTCATTTCCTTTGTGCACTCCAACTGACTTAGGCAATTCCAGTAGCACAATGCGAAACCCCACACGTCTAGTATTGCTACAGAATGGCTCCAGGAACACTCTTCTGAGTTTAAACATTTCCGCAGGCCACCAAACTTTCCAGACATGAACGTTATTGAACATATCCGGGATGCCTTGCAGAGTGCTGTTCAGAAGAGATCTTCTCCCACTCGTACTCTTACGGATTTATGGACAGTCCTGCAGGATTCATGGAATCAATTCCCTCCAGCACTAGTTTATACATTAGTCGAGTCCATGCCACGTCGTGTTTTTAGCGCTTCTGCGTGTTCGCGGGGACCCTAGACGATATTATGCAGGTGTTCCAGTTTTTTTGGCTCTTCAGTGTAGAATGAAAGTAAGCAAAACATGCAAGTTTTTTACATCTATATCTCCTACATCTGACATCGAACTCACTGAAAATACATGCTTGTTTAGGTGCTTCAGAAATTCTGTGGTATGCCCTTCCCAACTGAATTTATTATCGATTTGTAATCCCTGAAATTTAACATTGTCAACCTCTTTGATCTGTATGTCTTCATATGTTATTCACATGCTGGAAAAGAATCTCTTACAGATTCTGAACTGCGTATAGTGAGTATGTTCAAAGTTTAAACACAGTGAATTTTTTACTAACATTTATTAATGCCAGTGAAAATTTTGTAAGCAGCCATTTCTAAATCTGTACCTGACTTGATACTTATTGCAATGTTTGTATCATTGTAATAAGTAACAAGCAGGAGTAACACCAACTACATTCTGTACTGGAGGAAAGATCGTGCCCAGAAATAGAAACTTAATGTTGGCTGTTCGTGAGAGGATCGAGTTATCGTGTCAGAGTACTATAGCAGCTGGATCGAGACTCATATAGGCTGGTTGCAACTCGCCTTATCCCACGACTGTCACGCGAATATGGAATCGAATTGTTGGGAGGGGGGCGGGGGAGGACATGCAACGCCATGCAGCATCCCAAAGGCCGCGGTGACTAGATAAATTGCCGTACTTTGAGCTAGGAGTTAGCAGCTTTCACTCAGTTAATACTAGGCAGAAATCAAATCTGCATGTGGAATGAACTTCCTTGACTCTTGTGCAGAAAGGAGTGCAGTATTCTGCTGCATCCATTTTCAATAAGCTACCACAAGAACTCAAAAATCTTAGCAGTAGCCCAAACTCTTTTAAGTCTAAACTGAAGAGTTTCCTCATGGCTCACCCCTTCTATTCTATCGAGGAGCTCCTGGAAGAACTAAAAAATTAAGCAAATTCCAGTGTTACATTGTTGATTTTCTTTATTTAAACTTACGACTTGTCACTTGAATATGTTTTTTTTATATTTCATTTTATCTGTTTCTAATAATTTCATGTATTGACTCGTTCCATGACCATGGAGACTTCTCCTTAATTTGGTCCCACGTAACAATAAATAAATAAATAAATAAAACTTGTTTGCGACAACAGAGGTGTCCAGATGCGCACCGCGACGACGTCTGATGCACCATGAACTCTCAGCATGGCTTCCCATGACACGTCAACTGAAGTACGATTACCGCCGTGGTTCACAGGAGTGCTACCATGTCGTCTTTTCAGACGAGTTCTCGTCGTGGTTGAGGTGCCCGTGTGTGGAGTCCGAGGAGAACGAACGGCACCAGATTGTACTCGTTGTCACCATGCGGGCGTGGCACCTATCCTGATGGTATGGTGTCCCACTGAATACACAACATGACCAGCTCTGGGCAGCGCAGCTGGTAATTTGCACAGCAGCCGTTATATTTCTGACATTCTGAGGCCGGTGACTGTGTCCTATCTTCGAGGTCTCCATTACGCTATGTTCGAGCGTTGCCGAGAGACTGGCACCCCACCACTCTCTAGCCAATGCGACTGATAAATTTTGGCATAGTATTGAAGCAGCATTAATGACAAACCAGTACCTGTCATCAGAACTTAGTTCGACTAGATGCTTAGCCTGGTTAGAGCCGTTCTTGTGCGAGAAGTGGTAGCTCTGTGTTACTAAATTTCGCAGCCTGTGTACCTACAAAGCTAGCTAAACATTCAAACAAGTGTTTTCGTACTATACTGTATACCCACAATAAGCAAAATTTCGTGTTTTCTATTCTCCCTTTTGTTGAAATTTAACACTGAGGTGGCAAAAGTTATGGAGTACCTCCTAATATCTCTAATGTTGTGACGGGCCTCCTTTTGTCCTGCATAATGGAGCAACTCGACGTGGCATGGACTCCAAGTCGTTGGAAGAATTACTGAAAACCGAGCGAGGTGGCGCAGTGGTTAGCGCACTGGACTCGCATTCGGGAGGACGACAGTTCAAACCCACGTCCGGTCATCCTGGTTTAGGTTTTCCGTGTATCCCTAAATCGCTTCAGGCAAATGTCGGGATGGTTCCTTCGAAAGGGCACGTTTGACTTCCTTCTCCATTCTTACCTAATCCGATGGGACCGATGACCTCGCTGTTTGGTCCCCTCCTCCAAATCAACCGACCAACCAACCATTCCTGTCTGGTCCCACACACTTGAGCAATATTCTAGAATATTCTAGAAATATTGAGTCATGCTGTCTCTATAGCCTTTCATAATTGCAGAAGTGTTGCCGGTTCAGGAGTTTGTGCACGAACTGACCCTCGATTATGTGCCATAAATTTACGATGGGGTTCATGTCGGGCGATCTGCGCTGCCAAGTTATTCGTTCGAATTTTACAGAAAGTTCTTCAAACTAATCCCGAACAATTGTGGCCCGCTGACATGGCGCATTATCATAGATAAAAATTCAGTTGCTGTTTGGGGACCTGAAGTCTATGAATGGCTGCAAATGCTGTCCAAGTAGCCGAACATAATTATTTCTAGTAAGTAATCGGTTTAGCTGCTCGAGAGGATCCAGTCCATTCCATGTAAACGCAGCCATTACGGAGCCACCACCGGCTTTCACAGTGCTTTGTTGACAACTTGGGTCCACAGCTTCGTGAGTTCTGCGCTACACTCGAAGTCTACCATCAGCTGAAATCTGGACTCATCTGACGAGGCCACGGTTTTCCAGTCGTGTAGGGTTCAACCGATATAGTCACAGTCCAAGAGAGAAGCTGCAGGCAATACCGTGTTGTCAGCAAAGGCACTCGCGTCGGTCGTCTGCTACTATAGCTCATTAACGCCAAATTCCGAGGCACTGCCTTAACGGATACGATCGTCGTTCGTCCCACATTGATTTCTGCGGTTATTTCACTCGATGTTGGTTGTCTGTTAGCACTGACAGCTCCACGCAAATGCAGCAGCTCTCGGACGTTAAGTGAAGGCCGTCAACCACTGCGTTGGCCGTGGTGACAGGTAATGCCTGAAATTTTGTATTCTCGGCACACTTTTGGATCTTGGACTATTGAATTCTCTAACGATATCCCAAGTGGAATGTCCAGTCTGTCTAGCTCCAACTACAATTCCACGTTCAGAGTCTGTTAACTCCCGTCGTGCGACCATAATTTTCACATTTCACATGAATCACCTGCGTTCAAATGACAGCTCCGCCATTGCACGGCCCTTTTACACCTTGTGTACGCAACACTCCGCCACCTGTATATGTGCATATCGCTATCCCATGACTTTCGTCACCTCAGCTTAATGGCCTGCAGTGTACAGTAGTGACCTAAAGAATGCCATAAATTCTGAGAGATACTCATCATACCCTTGCAATATGTGTCTCTGCTTGTCACGTGCCTGTTAACTGGTCGCAAAGTTACTGAAGAAGGCGGCCGCATCTGGAATTTCGTATGCTTGGGTTCTCATATGCCTTCTGCTATCTTGCAAGAGAAGGAGAGAGCCCTGAACATCCTGGAGCATCCTGTCTGCTGGGTTCATTTGCCGATTGGCAAGAAAGGAAACTGGAGCAGCGGAATTTCTTTTCACGATGACGTCAGGTTGACCTAGAAACCCTTTAACATTTGAAAACTCAATACTTCACAGAATAATACAGGTAGAGTGGCAAAAATTGACACAAGTCTTAAAATTACGTTTCGTTTTACTGAAAGTAAAAAAAGTGCGGAAAATTACCGCAGATGGAGCTTCAAATGATAGAAAAGCAATGATTAGCATAAAAACTGATTTTTAACAAAGACGGTTACCTATATAACAAGTGCTCAACATGTCAGCTGTCATTCATCAACAATACCTGTTCTCGAGGGACAAAGTTGTGAACAGCACTGTGCAGCATATCGGTAGGTATGGTGGGAGATTGCCGTCGGATGTTGTTTTTCAGCATCCATGAAGTTGTTACAGCGCAAAGTCAAGCGTCGGCACGCCAGTCGGGAACGATAGAGCAGAGAGGGCTGTGGGAAGACGTCAGCCAATCGCACGTTGAATGACCCTCTCCAGCACGACAACACAACAGCAGCGGCAACTGTGCGAAGAAATCATAAGTGCTGCTCCCGACTGGACGCGATCAGTGCTACAACAGTTTCAACACTAGCATCTTGAATAGAAGCATCAACTCTAATCATTTGCTTGTGTTGTCTATGTAACACGGACTTGGGAATTGTTATAGAGAAGATATTTCTTATTTTATCCGTCGCCTATTGCTGGAGACACATCTGTGTAACACAAAGTTAAATATTGCATTGGTCCATTTTGTAATAGAACTATTCAATACGATTTTTCCGAATGTTGTCTAGCGATCCGAGAAAGCAGGTTTCCTAGACACCCAATACATGACGACTAGGCTGGATTTAACAGAAGTAACTATTTTAACGTGTCGCCGCTTGCACGTTTTTAATAGTAATACGTAACGGATATGCAACAAGCAATAACACCGAACAGGTCAAAACAACGAAGAGTAACTGTTGACAAAACCTGTTATAAAATATATACACATCGAAAAAAGATTTGTATCACCTCGGTTCCGAGAGTTCCGGAACCTGTGCAGAAAATTGGAATAGAGATCAACATAAACATCATTTCCACCCTTTTTATTGCTCATGAAAACCACACATTGCATGTTGTACCACCATACAGCAAGACCTTCAGATGTGGTGATCCAGATTTCTGTACACATCGGTACCTCTAAAACCCAGTAGCGCGTCCTCTTGCACTGATGCATGACTGTATTCGTCGTGGCATACTATCAACATGTTCATCAAGGCACTTTTGGACCAGATTGTCCCACTCTTCAACGGCGATTCACTGTAGATCCCTTAGAGTGGTTTGTAGGTCACGTCGTCCATAAACATCCCTTTTCAATATATCCCAGGTATGTTCGATAGGGTTCATGTCTGGAGATCATGTTAGCCCCTCTAGTCGAGCGATGTCATTATCCTGAAGGAAGTCATTCAGAAGATGTGTGCGATGGAGGCGCGAATTCTCGTCCATGGAGTCTAATGGCTCTGAGCACTATGGGACTTAACATCTGTGTTCATCAGTCCCCTAGAACTTAGAACTACTTAAACCTAACTAACCTAAGGACATCACACACATCCATGCCCGAGGCAGGATTCGAACCTGCGACCGTAGCGGTCACGCGGTTCCAGACTGAAGCGCCTAGAACCGCACGGTCACACCGGCCGGCTGGAGTCTAATGCCTCGCCAACATGCTGCCGATATGGTTGCACTATCGATCGGAGAATGGCATTCACGTATCGTACAGCCGTTATGGCGCCTTCCATGGCCACCAGTGGCGTACGTCGGCCCCACATAACGCCACCCCAAAACAGCAGGGAACCTACACCTTGCTGCACTCAGTGGATAGTGTGTCTAAGGCGTTCAGCCTGACCAGGTTGCTTCCAAACACGTATCCGACGAATGTCTGGTTGAAGGCATATGCGATACTCATCGGTGAAGAGAACGTGATGCCAATCCTGAGCGGTCCATTTGCCATGTTGTTGGGCCCATCTGTACCGCGCTGCATTGTGTCGTGGTTGCAAAGCTGGACCTCGTCATGGACGTTGGGAGTGAAGTTGCGCATCATGCACACAGTTTGACTCGTAACACGACGTCCTGTGGCTGCACTAAAAGCATTATTCAACATGGTGGCGTTGCTTTCTGGGTTCCTCCGAGCAATAATCCGTAGGTAGCGGTTATCCACTGCAGTAGTAGCCCTTGGGCGGCCTAAGCGAGTCATGTTATCTACAGTTCCTGTCTCTCGGTATCTCCTCCATGTCCGATCAACATCGCTCCATTTCACTCGCCTGGACACTTCCCTCGTTGAGAGCCCTTTCTGGCACAAAGTAACAATGCCGACGCGATCGAACCGCGGTATTGACCGTCTAGGCGTGGCTGAACTACAGACAACACGAGCTGTGAACCTCCTTCCTGATGGAATCACTGGAACTGATCGGCTGTCGGAACCCTGCCGTCTAATAGGCGCTGTTCATGTATGACTGTTTACATCTCTGGGCGCCTTTAGTGACATCTCTGAACAGTCAGAGGGACTGTGTCTGTGATACAATATCCACAGTCAACGTGTATCTTCAGGAGATCTGGGAAATGTGGTGATGCAAAACTTTTTTTGATGTGTGTAGAACAATAACTTTTAACAGTGTCCTGAGTTTGGTGGCTGTGTGACCACTTACTAATAATAATGAGTGAACCTGCCATCTTCTAACACGCTAATATCTCTCTCTTCTCAATCTTTGGGAAGAAAATCCGACAACAGGCAAAACTTTAGAACACGTATCTGGCTCCTTTTGATTGGAGGTGATGGGAAGATCTTGTTGAAGACACAGAACAGCCATCAGGTCAGAAAATTTAAACACACTCAGTTAATAAATGGATTATCGACTCCTGTGTTCAGCAAGTTTCACACATTGGTGGATCTCTCCACTACAGGACTAAGTTATGTCAGCTGCTTCTTCCGCTCGTCGTGGCTGGAAGGAGATGAGGCACGGTCACACAAGAGACATCACTGACAGCAACATTTTACCCCCTACTTCCAGCACCAGGGCGGCTCACCAATACGTAGCCCTTCTTTGTAAGAGAAGGATAGAGCCCCACGTATTCTGGACCATCCTGTCTGCTAGTTTCATTTGCAGAATGGCAAGAAAGGAAACTGAAGCAAATGTGGGATTTCTTAAAAAAAATGGTTCAAATGGCTCTGAGCACTATGGGACTTAACATCTATGGTCATCAGTCCCATAGAACTTAGAACTACTTAAACCTAACTAACCTAAGGACATCACACAACACCCAGCTATCACGAGGCAGAGAAAATCCCTGACCCCGCCGGGAATCGAACCCGGGAACCCGGGCGTGGGAAGCGAGAACGCTACCGCACGACCACGAGATGCGGGCTGGGATTTCTTACCACGATGACGTCTCATTTGTTCAGTGCCCAGAGTCTTATGACCTGATGAAACTGCAGTCGTCCGGCCATACCTGTGGGTTCATTGAATGCTCTGGGAGATGGCTGATCGAACTACAAATTTATGAAACATTAGTTCACTTTATGACAAGACTGACTGAAATATGTGCTTAAATTCATATAGTCCATTGCCACAGGAATGAGTCGAATAATTACAAAGTCTTTAAACAGTAATCACTTGATGTAGACACTTCCAAACTCTTGTCTTGAAGTACAAGTTCAACATTTACAAAAGTATAGTTCCATCTGAGACCCGAATAGCATTGGCGTCCTAAGTACACGATGTTGACTGGGCAGAACGAGTCCATACTCGGTTCTATATCTACCTCCGTGCGATGGCGCTGTGGTACAAGACAGAGGGCATTTCTTCAGGAGCGCCCCCTATTCGTCGTTGCAGGTTGCAGTGAGACATCGTTAATGTCTGAGGTATCGATTTATGTCGCCGAATTTGATGTGGCACAGCACACAGTTTAGTACAGTATGCAGATGACTTGTCTGGGAGCCCAATGCCAAGGACATGAATGGCCAGCTGATAGACTACTGGCCAAGCCCACCAATGTAAACACAAATAAAATCTGGGTGCCGGTTCAAAACTTAATAAGATTTTTTTATGTAATTTGGGGTATAAGCATTCCTACAACACTCGAATTCTAAAATTAGCCTGGAACTCTTTAGAAGACGGAAGGATCCCCTATTCCATATCCCTGTTAGAGACTTCCAAGAGCCATTAAGGGCTCAAGGCCCTCCCTCACACAGATCCAAACATGTCTCATTGCCTGTGACCGGACGATGAACAAATGATAGAGGTGGCCTGGTAACAGAAATAAATGCTGGAGTATCTGAAACAGACAAAGCGCTATTATTATTGACATACCATGAGGGGAAACCAACGGGTGGACAAAGGGGTACGACGAGCCTCTGCACATAAGCTAGGAATTAAGCTTGTACGATAAGCCTCGGTTCATTGCCTAATTCCCGCGTGGTGAAATGCGTCGAGATTTTTATCGTATGAAGGGCTTCCTGATCCATATTCGGGCCACTCTTTAAAAAGTGGAGTAGATGATTTCGGTTAGCTCCCCAAGACCTATGGTTAATTAGTTTGCAAGCCTTAAGACCTCCACTTATCTTAATTTCAGAGATCTGAGGTATGACAGCCACGATTGATTTTCATCAAAGTTGAGAATCACAAATATCACCCTTTTTTGTAGAACTGGTAACATTATCCCTCCGCTTTAACTCAAGTAAATAAAGGAGGGAGCTAGACTTATTGAAAATGACACAAACAGTTTTCTCAGAAGAAAACAAAACCTGTGGCATCCGCCCATTAATTCACTTTCCTTACACTCTACTGATCAGTAGTTGTTGCCAGGGTGGAAGACGATCAAAATATGCATAAGCAATTGAAGAATAAGGACCACTATACAAGTTTACTTACCACGAATATAGCCGGCCACGGTGGCCGTGCGGTTCTAGGCACTTCAGCCCGGAACCGCGTGACTGCTAAGGTCGCAGGTTCGAATACTGGTTCGGGCCTGGATGTGTGTGATGTCCTTAGGTTGGTTAGGTTTAAGTAGTTCTAAGTTCTAGGGGACTGATGACCTCAGATGTTGAGTCCCATAGTGCTCAGAGCCATTTGAAGCATTTTGAACCACGAATGTAACATTGCTTATACCGATGGTGAATATCGTTGCACTTAAGACACCGTTTTTTGGTACACCGTCCTCCTTAAAACATTCGGACATATGAGTTAACGAGCACTGCGCTCTCATTAAATATATGGCCGAAAGAGTCAGCCTACAGGAATCGTGAAACGAACCCTGGAACCCTGCCGTCTAGGACCGCGTGCTACAAAGGGCGCAGATTCACCACGAGATGGGGAAACTCACAGGCGTCTATTGCCTATTGAGGCCTAAGCGCTGTAGTGTCCGAATGAGACAGACGACAACCTACGTAACAGGGAAACTTTTGTTCTTTATTTATTTATCTGAAAGCACATTGGTGTACGGCTACTCGCCGTGACATTCAAAGCTAAGAAGGAAACTGTATTGGTTTTATGTAAAACAATTTTACGTTTGTTACGTAATGGATATTATTGTTACTTTATTTAGAACGTTAAAGTGGTCAAGCTTTGATTATTTAAGTATGTTAAAATGTAAAACAATGTCGAATAAGCTGAGCCAATCCGATGGACGGCTTCAGGAAAGGGAACGGCCCTAGTCAGTTGAGCGATGATATTCGGCGCGCGGGAAACGAGGCCGGGGACGGGCAGAGGGCGTGCTGATGTAGAAGCGGAAGCGGACAATTTGGCTGGAGACACCAAAGGGTACAGTTCGGATTGAGACGCAAAAGGGGAAAGTTGGTCTTTAGGCAGCCCGGAAGTGGAACAACTTATAAAATGTCGCTTTGTGTGGTATCGCGGGACTTAGTCACTGAGCGGTGGGCAGCCGTGCGCCTGGTGTGCACTCCAACTTTTCGCGTAGTTAACGAGGTGGAGTATCGAGCTTGTAATTCACGTTGAGTGTGAATGATCAATCTGTGTCAAATGGATATGAGCTCGAGTGTGATAGCAATTCTAAATACGACCACTTTGGCTATTAGTTTTCTTTCTGAATAAACATTATCCTAACCAAATTGCACCTGTGTGGCATACATCATTTATGGGTCGTTAATTTACTTCCCGATATTATTATTACTGTTATTATGTGTTATGTTAACTTTGTATTTTGCAAACTTCCCATCAGCCAGACAATTTAACCAAAGGGTCACAAGTGTCTCATTTTGGGAGTGTAATGTGACACGTGCGGTTCAACCCCTGGACGAGTTTGAGGCAAGATATTTCGACGAAGAGGAACCGCATGTGAGGCCGAACATCTTTGAGATGTTAGCTCGCAGACAGCACTTTTTCGTGTCAATAATTGATACAGTTTTCTGATAGAACGGACGTAATGAAATGGGGAGGAGTTCATGGGAAACCCATCCCTGAGCTACAGGAGAATGTTATGTCTTCATGTAGTTTGACTTCCTCCAGATCTCGAAATACACCTATGGACTGTTGCTTACGTAGGACAGCTTGATGAATTGCCGCTTATATCTGAGTGACGGAGTGATATCCTCTAAATCCGTACTAGAAGCAGTTAGTGACGTTGAAGCTACGATAACTACAGAGCAACTGCAGATATTTGCCGATTTTAAAATTAGGATTAAAATAGTCGATTTCCAGGAGTAGGGAAACATTCCTAACCTTCATGGTCTTCGATGTAGTAAGAGGTGCGACCGTTTGACCTGATCATGTGGAGAGGAGAATCATAGCAGTAGTTAAAAATAGCTGCATGTATTTATCTATTAAGAACTCAACTATTGTGTGTACTGATATGTGAGATGACACAACCCGAATCATTTTTTCTAGTTACTATTGATAGCACTGGAGCAGTTAATAAATCACTTTCCTTGGTCTCCAAAATATGTTATTATACGGGGTGATCATAATTAAAGTTAAACTTTTAAAACGCTGTAGAAATAACACCACTGGTCCGAATGACGTCAAATTGCAACGGAATATTATCAGAGAAGGGGGAAAACGTATGGCAGAAACAAAATAGTGTGAAAATTGGACAATAGATGGCGCATGTTTGTGTTAGAATACGTAAATGAAAACACCTGTCATTCGCACGACCCATTGAAGTTGGCATAAACACGTCGGGTACACGGCGTTGCCTCCTTTCGCGTCTGAGACGTTTGCCATGGCTGTCTCAATGCAGGATCGCGCTCTGCTTGTAAAGCTGTATTACAAGAATGATGACTGTGCACATGTCGGTCTGCAAAACTTCCGGACAATGAAGGGTTTGAAAAAAGGCGTTGGTCCGATGACTGCCGTGGGTCTGGAGAAAATGATTCGGAAATTCGAAAACACGGGTTCCTTTTGTAGAGGGAGGAAACTAATTGATTCGACGTCAGTGGAAGCAGTGGCCACAGCAATGCAGGAGGAGACGAATGGTGGTGTGCAAATGCGTAGTGCACGCAGAATTGCCCGTACATTGGTCATACCCGTGCGCACGATGCGTAAAGTCCTACGAGACAGCCATCTTTGCTATTCATTCAAAATTACCCATATGTACGAGTTGCTTCCTGTTGACCTGCGAGCAAGAGAGACCTTCGCTTTAGAATTTCTTGCTCACATGGAAGTGGACAAGTATTGGCCATGGAAGATTTTGTGGACAGACGAAGCCCACTTCCATCTGACACGATATGTCGATACACAGCATTGTCGAATATGGCCAACGGAAAATCTGCAAGAAAATCAGCCAGTACCACTTCAGCCTGAAAAGGTCACTGTGTGGTGTGTGGGGTACGGGTTTACGGCATCATTTATCACAGGGCCATATTTTTTCTAAGAGACAGGTGCTTCCGGTCCTGTTACCTTGACCGTCACTGGTAAGCGCTATGAGTGTCTTTTGCGCAACCACGTCATTCCAGCTCTCCAACAGCGTGGATGTTCGTATGGGATCATTTTTATGCAAGATGGCGCACCTCCGCACTTTGCAAATCCTGTTAAGCAGCTACTGAAGCGTCATTTCGGAGATGCTAGGACTATCAGCCGCCATTTCCCTACAGCCTGGCCGTTCTCATCACCTGATCTTAATCCTTGTGACTTCTGGCTGTGGGGCTATCTGGGAGATGTTGTGTTCAGTGTTCTGATTGCAAACTTAGCTGCATTGAAGGCATGCGTTGCACAACACATTCTGAACGTGGCCCCGGAAACAAATGGTTCAAATGGCTCTGAGCACTATGGGACTCAACTGCTGAGGTCATTAGTCCCCTAGAACTTAGAACTAGTTAAACCTAACTAACCTAAGGACATCACACACATCCATGCCCGAGGCAGGATTCGAACCTGCGACCGTAGCGGTCTCGCGGTTGCAGACTGCAGCGCCAGAACCGCGCGGCCACTTCGGGCCCCGGAAACACTTCGATCAGTTGAGGAACATGCTACTTCTCGATTTCAACTTGTTGCAGAAAACGGTGGACGGCATATTGAACATGTTTTGCGCCGGTCACACGGAAATTAATAATCCGATTTGATTTTGATTGTTGCTTTTTATCCGTTTTTGGTCGCAGGACAATTAAAAACTGATGTGATTGATGTTTTATGCAGTTTTTGGCCTCATGACAATTAAAAACCGATGTTAGTGATGCTTTTTTGGCCTCAGGACAATTAAAAACCGATTTTCCCCAACTGATGTGATATGACCTTGGCGTAGTGGATGGGCTTACGTAACTAGCAGTATCACACCTGTACACTCATGCACACTGAGTAGTAGTTTGTTTAACGTCAAATGTGCACCTTAGGCATTGTTGTATGATTCATTTGTCATTTGTAGTCGACCACTTTTAAATTATGAAGCTTACAGCGTCATCTATTGCCACATGTTCTAACTATTTTTTTTTTTTTTCTGCCACACGTCTTCCCCCTTCTCCGATAATATTCTGTTGCAATTTGACGTCATTCTGACCAGTGGTGTTATTTCTACAGTGGTTTGAAAGTTTAACTAATTATAATCACCCTGTACTTCCACCTGATAAGACGTTTCGGAATATCTTCATCAACAGATCTGAGGTACATTTTATTGACAAAAATGACAATCAGAACTTTATAGAAAGCGACACGTGCCCTATGAACCGTAAAATTACTACTGGTTCACAAAACGTTATTAATCACAATTAATACACAAAATGTAAAGTGGAAGTAGGTGCCAAAGAATAACTGGTGAAATTACACACAGTTTTCAGTAACACTCTTTATTCAAATTTAGTGCAAGACTTTACGATATTTAAAAAAAAAACAACAACAATCATTTAACGAATAAGTCACAATTTACGATAGGAAAGGACTTTTAAATTATTAAATTATTACAAAAAAATTCACGCCAGTAAAAGGCAAGTACAGGCAAGTAATTTAACGTATACAACGTGACGCTGTGTAATATTTCAAGCTCAACTAAATTACAGGTGACTTTCACTCCATTAATATATGAATGCAATTTGAATATATGACTTCACTTTTGGGCAGACAAATTTCCCATTTGGTTATAACAGCCGTAGCTACGGCCGCCAACAACAGCCTCACTCAGCCTCATTAAATGGCGCAGAATCTAACTTGTCTGCAACATATAAATACAATCCTGTTTACAAACGTTTTCAAAATAGAAAAACCAAAACGCATGGATCATGCACACGGGGGGGGGGGGGGACTCAGTGTTAATAACATAAACATTTCCAAAATATATTTAAAAAAAAACAAATTTTACAAATTTCTGCCAGTTAACTTACGGCAAACACACACGCTCGCAAGGTAGGACTTACAACCCTTAACAACATTCTCCTTTCAAGCCAATAATTTCTACCCGTAAGGAAACGGCAAACTTTTGCATGGCAAGAAAACACACTAATGACCAACTACCTGTATGAAACACATAAGCACGTTAAGTAAAAGCCTTAAAAGGTATTGAATTGGAAAAACACACAACAGTTTTTGCTGACTAGAAACAATATAAAAAAACCAACTACGTCGTTACGACTCCCAGGACTGGACCAACGCAGCACCTCCAAATGCTCTGCCGAGCCGCCCGCTGCCAGCCGTTTCAACGGACGCAAGAAGGCGCGCCGATTTTCAGAACCTCCTCGCCGGTCGACAGCATACGGCCGAACTGCAAAATTAGGCCCCTCGCGGACCCACGCTCAGGAAGATTCCTTTCGCGACGTGCAGTTAACGCCCCATACCACGGAGCCGCTGTTCGCGTCGCTTACGCTGATGCCGGGGTCTGCGTGCTGTCCCTCTAGCACCGGCAGAGAAGTTGCTTCTTGATGCCCCGACTGCCAACTCTCCACGAGAGCCCATACAGCCACCTCTTAAGCCAGGGCCGGCCAAACGCTGCACAGTGTGCAGACGTGCGGAAGTGCTGCACATGTGCGCACGTGTGCGACAGCGGCATCTGTTATTAGACATGTGTCCTAAATGAACGGCGGCGGCTCCACTTCCCTGTTTATGTGGTACAAGCAAGAGCTTGTTTGTGAAAGATTTTTCTCGGTGATGAAAATGAATAACTCAAGGTTTCGATCAAGCACAAGTGATGAAAATCTTCGCAACTGCTTGCGTTTGTCTATGAGCTGTGCTTTTGCGCACGATTTTAACTATATCATTTCTCATGACCAGTGATAAACGTGTTCGGATTTATTCCTTTCATAATTAAAAATTATTGTTTACTAATTGTGCATTATTGCCTCATTCTGCTCCATGTTACATTATTATCAGGGAAATTGGTCATTAAACCGATTGTTCCAATGTATGCTTACATTTAGAGGTTTTTATTAGTGTGTGAAGGTCTACGCTCAGCTGAAGTCGATAAAACGTAACATTCATCTGATTCTCGGTTATTATGCAGATTTCAGACGGAACTGATCAAAGATATAGCAGTAATGGTATGGAAATAACAGGTGATCATCGAGAGGTCTGCGGTTGTCATTCTCTTCAGAGATCAGTAAGACAGAAATTATGTGGGTGCATTAGCTTAATGTTATTTGAAATCGTGAATAAGGTTCGTTGGAAGTCGCTTTTTTTCTTTTCTTTATTGATTTTCAATTCCCCCCGAAGGGGGCGGGCTGGCAGCAGCTTACTACGCTGCTCTACAGCCTACAGACTTTTGTTTAAAAAAGGAAGAAGAAAGAAACAAGGAAAAACAGGCGATAAAATGGTGATTTAAAGCGTAAAATGGCGTAAAAATGCGGAAAGTTAGAACAGAAAGCAAAAGGGGTTGCCAATGTTGATAAAATACACAGGAATCAGACAAGTAACATAGTAGACACACAATTAAAAAACATGGCGACAGTCTGGTTTCTGTTCGCAAGTGATAAAAAAAAAGCACACCCAGCGACAGTATGATGGCTGTTCACTACACTTCCCAAAAGACACAACACGGAGCACGCACTGGAAAAACACACTGTAAAACACTGCACGAAAAAGGCGGCACAAAGATGGCACTCCCGATCCAAGGCAGATGAAGTCGCTAAATGCTCTCTTTCTTAAATACTAGATCAAAAACATTACACGTATTTACGTGCCGTCAGTCAAGCTGCCTTAATAAAAACCCACGGTTGTTAACTGTATTGCTTGTCTTACTGGGTTAAACCGTTAACATAAAAGTAGACGTCTCAATGAGCAGACTGTGACAGTAATGTTTAATACGCGAAATACCACCCCATGGTTGGCTTGCAAGCTGTGGAAAGAACACTAGAATTCGCCGGTACAGAGTATCCCAGCAAGTGGATAAAGCGACATCTGTGCGTAGAAACATGCACTACGTGAACGCTGACGGCTGCGGCGTGCACACTGTGACCCGGAAGCTGCACATGTGCAGGAGCACCGCACGCGTGCAGAATTTCTGGCCGGCCCTGTCTTAAACCCACGCGAACAGCACACTTTTCCCCTTTCCCGCTAGAGAGAGACACCGAAGCCTTCAATTGAGACAACGGCGCTAACAACGGCGCCAGCGCCAGAAAACGGAGGGCGACTGCTTCACGCTACGCGCTGCGCGCTTTTCAAAGTCGACTTTACTACGGCTCACCCTACTAAGAATGCGTCTTGTACGTCTTTTAGAGAGAGAAAATCATGTAGAAAGCCATTTAACATACATTGCCTAAAAAAAAGTGGAGTACGCAGAAGGGGAGGAAGAAACAAAATGAAACTACACGTTTTGAGAGGGTATGTGATATTTCAGTGATTACAAAATCGAGTTAAATTTACGAAGAACTTGGCAGTATGAACCCACTTATCAGTATGACGTTGCACCCGTCTCTGGCGTGGATACATGCACTGAGTCGGTTGGGAACGATGTTATGTTCTATGTTGAGGCAAGCTGATGCACAACTGTTTTGACTGTCCCTCTGTATCGTGGATACTGTCTCTGAGATAGAGTTGAGGTCCGAACTGGTGCCACACATGTTCTGTCGGGGATAGATATGTGGATCTGGCCGACCACGGGATTACTTCACCATCACGTATACAGACCGTTGGGGGGGGGGGGGGTCCATTACTTAAAGACAGGCGCAGATGAGAAGGGATTACGGTGCGCTACATGCACCATAAGTCAATCCTCTCTCTGGGCGGTGTAACCCCTCGTTATATATCTGGTACTTCTTTTTTAAATTAAAATTTATTCGAACTGTCCATGAACAATTCCCATATTTCATATAATTTCAATAATTCTCGTTTTAAAGCAGAAAAATTAAATAAAAGAATAATAAGAGCCAATGGTATAGAGAATTATATGCAAAGTAACAAGGGACTTTATTCAAAGAGTTCCTAGCGAACGTTCATTTTGTTTCATAACGATTATATAAACCCAACGCACGTTTTGTTAACTTGTTTCGCGTCTGTTAGTGTCTAGCTTCTGTGAGTCTTTAGCGTATGTGAGTTTTTGTGTTCGAGATTTTAGTGTCCGAGCTTTTACTATTGTAGTACTGAATATTCCTGACTCTTAAGTTCATTCGTCACTGCGTCAAATAGTTAATCTTATTGGAAGCCGGACTAATTAAAAGAAATTTTCTTTGACTTTCGATTATAGACCCTGTTTGGTCATTTATTATCGGGCTTAGGTAGTCCACCCATCGTAGTGAATCATATCAAATGAACTGTGTTAAGTGAACCCTGTGACTTTTGAAGGAATTAATTCGGTGTACATGTGCTACGCAAAATCAAAGATACCAAGCCATTTTGAAACATGAATGGGCCGCCTAGTAGCTGTTAATGAGCATGTGGGCGGGCCGGCCGCTGTGGCCGAGCAGTTCTAGGCGCTTTACTCCGGAACCGCGCTGCTGCTACGATCGCAGGTTCGAATCCTGCCTCGGGCATGGCTGTGTGTGATGTCCTTAGGTTAGTTACACTTAAGCAGGTTCGCTCTGAGTACTATGCGACTTAACTTCTGAGGCTATCAGTCGCCTAGAACTTAGAACTAAGTAAACCTAACTAACCTAAGGACATCACACACATCCATGCCTGAGGCAGGATTCGAACCTGCGACCGTAGCGGTCACTCGGTTCCAGACTATAGCGCCTAGAACCGCACGGACACTCCGGCCGGCTAGTTTAAGTAGTTCTAAGTCTAGGGGACTGATGACCTCAGATGTTAAGTCCCATAGTGCTTAGAGCAATTTGAACCATTTGAAATTAGATTTTTCTTGGGCGACAACCGCTAAACAACGCAGTTAGATGATGGTAATAATTTGAATTTAAACTTATTGATCAACAAATATTGACTGCAATGACAGTGTTGTGTCGCCTCGCTTTCACGTTTCTCGACGAGGTGTAGAAAAAAGACATTACATCGCTGATCGAGGAAGTGCCAGTAGGCAGCAACAGGAGGCGTCACATTGTGCAGGCGTGGCCCAACGAAACCTTGACGGCGAGCATGCCTGCCCTGAAGTCTCCATGCAGTACATATCATCGGGCCGCTGACACATCTGAATGCCCCACAAATCTGGATGCTGCACGATTCGGCCAGTTGTCCAAATGAAGACCCACAATGAGGCCCCTTTCAAATTCTGTAAGGTGTTGATAAGCTGTCTCACACGAGTGTGCGGCATCTCCAAGTCCTTCAAAGTAATTGCTCAAATCTGACGCTGATAACGTCCATTATATACCATAGCCAACCTATAACAACTCTAAACACGAACACTAATCCACTCTCGTGGCCGTTCTACATGTCACAGAGAATTTCAATTCAGATCGTCTGCATTCCCATCAATGGTGTGTTCGTGCACGAAGTTATGTTGATATCCGAACATGTCTTCCTCGTGCTTCATTTTCTTTGTCGGAAAGTGTAGAAAAACCAAATAATGTAACAGAAATTAAGAGCTTTCTAAGGTGCAAGTGTAGTAAATTTTATTGACGATCGAGAAAAGTGATGTATTTAGTGCTCCAAGTAAAATGATTACAGCTCTCTTGATTGACATAGTGTCATAGGTGATTAAACAGGTAACCTTACCAAATGCCGTTGTAGTGTAGTTTAAAGTGCTCTTACTTTCTTTGTCCTACACCTTGTCCAAATTACTTATAAAACATTGGAAATAATTTAATAAATTATTCAGCGAGAGCTCACTTGATACGGTGTATCCTTCCCTCCCGAACAGTATGTTAAGAATCGGCTTGTACAAGGAAACACAGTAGGAGAAGTGAACAGTCGGTAAACCAGAGCAGCGGCGCATCTGCAATGCGGAGTGGATTATTTGGCAGAGGTTCAGTTCTTGGCCTTTTTTCGGGCAGGTCGATGTCTGTGCTGACAGGGGCCGCGCAAACAATGATTTCCGCCGCAGCCTTGTCCTTGTCTGTTAGGCACCTGATCACAGCCGCGAAATCACACATCTGCGTCCCATTCATATACGAGCAATCACATGCATGAACAAGATCCAAAAGAACTGCAACATTTGACAGCAGTTTGTGGAGGAAAATAATGCAGCCCTGCTTCAACTTCAGCAATCCGATACAAATAATCAAGGATTAATATTGTTTTAAGGTTTATACCTGGTCTGTCTGCTTGATTCCTTGACACCATAAATGGACGTGAAGCTACAGTAGAACACCGCGTATCGATATTGGGAGACATCTTCTGGACGTTATTTAGCATTCAGACATAACTAGACAGGTAACTTGTCAATATTTCATAGTTTAAGTTAAATGCTTCGACGTTTCAGTTAATCAAAACTGTGATTTAATACACACTGTGATTGAAAGCTGATACAGAGTCACAATGAAAAGGCACATCAAAACTAGCATCCAACTGAATGACGAGCGAGTTGTGATTCAATTGGATGGAAGAGTGGGAACCATCCCATTAAAATAATCTACTCTTAGAACTAAACTACATGCTGTAAATCGGTGTATGTAACGATCCACATCATCTGCACTGCAAATAATCTATTGTCAACAAGCTAAAGACCAATAGGAATGTCATGGACAGTCAGGTATTTCGGACATAAATTTCACTTCATAACTATTGACACATTTTTCGCAGTTTGACATGCAATTCAGAAATCAGCATGAGAATGATGATGTGTGCACGAGTATTGAGATACCAGTATTCCAAGCATCAAAAATTTAAACATCTGATCTGAAATACTCAGTTTTCCGCAAAATTGCCATTTAAAGCAAAGATTACTCATAGAACACAGAGTGATTATAGTATTTATGGGAAATTTCCTAAGTTAGTTTTGTCAAGTTAATATTCCTTAACTCAGACACATTCGCAGAAAACATAGTTATCAGCTACTAAAACTTGACGGACGATTTTCATATTCTCTATACAGAGGTAGGAAGAAGGCGACGGATACACATTATCAGCTCTTCCAGTATATTTCAGTATTTCATGAACTTTCAATTATCTTATTATTGATACGCTCATGTTCAGAAAAAAGCAGAATACCTTGAACGACTAGAGACAGGACGTTCATATTCACAGGACGTGTATATTAGTATCTTCTGCAGAAATGATTAGCATCTTAGTCACCTCAGTTCAGCATGGTTCTTGTTGCCTAGTAGGCACAGGGTCCGCCATGGGCCCTGATAACTTGCTCCATGTGTGACGGCATCGTCGTGTATAAGGTGCAAATGACATATTGTGGTATAGTCATCCATGCTGCATTCAGTGGTTCCAATGTTTATCTTTGGTGGTTGGCCTTCGATCGCAGTGGTGCACCCCTCATTTCACCATGTCAAATACAATTTAGATTGGCGAAAGATTTCGTGATCTGACGTGCCAGGACAAAAGACTGACATCCTGTGATACCAAGAAGGCACTTGTTCGTGCAGCAACATGTGGTCGTGCATTGTCTTGCTGAAAAATGGCGTCTGGGGTATTGTGTTGAAAGGGTATGGCTAAGGGTCGCACGATGTCATTGACGTAGGTCACTCTGGAGACAGTGCCCTGGACATGCCTCAACTGTGATTTGTGGTTGTACCCAATAGCACACCATACCATAAGACCTTGAGCTGCTGCTGCTGCATGTCTCGTGCGAATGCTGTCACTCAGACGCCGCTACCCGTGTCTGCGGCGATCCAAAATGCGGCCATCATTTTCAATCAAACAGAACATGGATTCATGCGAAAACACTATCTGATGCTATTCCTGTCCCCTGGACGTTGTTCCATACACCATTGCCGTCTAGTATGTTTCTCCGCATTCGTCAAAGGTAGGCGGAGAAGTTCACGAAGCGCACGTAACCCATGCCGTAATAAATGGCGACCGACTGTCACCCCTGATAGTATATGATGTGTTACACTGTTTCTCAGTCGCGCCAGAGCCGAGGAAGACGCAGATCTGTCCTACAGTGCCACTCGGATGAGGTGTCGATCTTCTTCTATCTTCTCGGGGGGAGGGAGGGGGGGGGGGTCTGGGTGGTGAAACCTGACCCATCTCGTCGTGTTCTACGGCCTTTAACGAACCATTTTGCCCACACCCGTTGCAATGCCGAAACACTTCGTCCCACACAAGCAGAGGTTTCCCGGATGGATGCATCACATTCCCTCATACCAATAATGCGCCCTCTTTCAAACTCACTGATTTGACGGTACGGTTTGCGCATACCTCTGTAAGACATCCTGCATGTCTGCTCAAATCACACTGATCCATTACCTGCTGTTTATGAGGACAACGAGGGCGGTATGCACATTTTACCGGTAGGTGGTGTTAAGCCTTGATATCGATGTTGACCTTGCATCCGCGGGCCGACATGGTTCAAATGGCCATCATTTCTGCAGAAAATACCAGTGTACATATCGTGTGAATATGAACGACCTATCTCTAATCGTTCAAGGTGTTCCGTTTTTTCTGAACAGGAGTATGCGTTGGTGGTAGGTGTTTTGCAGGCAGAAACTAGTCACTCGTGTCACGTACACTCGTGTACCTGACCTACGAAAATTGTATGGGAATGAACGAACGCGAATCAAGATTTACCAAAACACTACCAACGTCTTGTTTAGCCATCTGAAAATGTTATACAGGGTGTTTCCGTACGAGTATGCAAAAATTTAACAGTCCATAGACGATGCTCCACTGAACAATTTGAGGAACGGGACCTGGGGTCGGAGAAGCCAGCTTAAGGAGATGACAGGAATAAAATCAACACATTAGTGTGTACTTTTCTATTTACATTTGTTGCAGTTAACTGCAGATACCATCATTGACACAATGAACGTGCCATTTGTACTGTATCTTATACAATGTGTTGAAATTAACGGCCATCGACCTCAATGCAAGCATGTCATCGGCCAACAAGAATATGACGCACCCTGACAAATATACACTCCTGGAAATTGAAATAAGAACATCGTGAATTCATTGTCCCAGGAAGGGGAAGCTTTATTGACACATTCCTGGGGTCAGATACATCACATGATCACACTGACAGAACCACAGGCACATAGACACAGGCAACACAGCATGCACAATGTCGGCACTAGTACAGTGTATATCCACCTTTCGCAGCAATGCAGGCTGCTATTCTCCCATGGACACGATCGTAGAGATGCTGGATGTAGTCCTGTGGAACGGCTTGCCATGCCATTTCCACCTGGCGCCTCAGTTGGACCAGCGTTCGTGCTGGACGTGCAGACCGCGTGAGACGACGCTTCATCCAGTCCCAAACATGCTCAATGGGGGACAGATCCGGAGATCTTGCTGGCCAGGGTAGTTGACTTACACCTACTAGAGCACATTTGGTGGCACGCGATACATGCGGACGTGCATTGTCCTGTTGGAACAGCAAGTTCCCTTGCCGGTCTAGGAATGGTAGAACGATGGGTTCGATGACGGTTTGGATGTACCGTGCACTATTCAGTGTCCCCTCGACGATCACCAGTGGTGTACGGCCAGTGTAGGAGATCGCTCCCCACACCATGATGCCGGGTGTTGGCCCTGTGTGCCTCGGTCGTATGCAGTCCTGATTGTGGCGCTCACCTGCACGGCGCCAAACACGCATACGACCATCATTGGCACCAAGGCAGAAGCGACACTCATCGCTGAAGACGACACGTCTCCATTCGTCCCTCCATTCACGCCTGTCGCGACACCACTGGAGGCGGGCTGCACGATGTTGGGGCGTGAGCGGAAGACGGCCTAACGGTGTGCGGGACCGTAGCCTAGCTTCATGGAGACGGTTGCGAATGGTCCTCGCCGATACCCCAGGAGCAACAGTGTCCCTAATTTGCTGGGAAGTGGCGGTGCGGTCCCCTACGGCACTGCGTAGGATCCTACGGTCTTGGCGTGCATCCGTGCGTCGCTGCGGTCCGGTCCCAGGTCGACGGGCACGTGCACCTTCCGCCGACCACTGGCGACAACATCGATGTACTGTGGAGACCTCACGCCCCACGTGTTGAGCAATTCGGCGGTACGTCAACCCGGCCTCCCGCATGCCCACTATACGCCCTCGCTCAAAGTCCGTCAACTGCACATACGGTTCACGCCCACGCTGTCGCGGCATGCTACCAGTGTTAAAGACTGCGATGGAGCTCCGTATGCCACGGCAAACTGGCTGACACTGACGGCGGCGGTGCACAAATGCTGCGCAGCTAGCGCCATTCGACGGCCAACACCGCGGTTCCTGGTGTGTCCGCTGTGCCGTGCGTGTGATCATTGCTTGTACAGCCCTCTCGCAGCGTCCGGAGCAAGTATGGTGGGTCTGACACACCGGTGTCAATGTGTTCTTTTTTACATTTCCAGGAGTGTACTTGGTGTGTTTCGAATCACATCACACGCAGCTGCAACTCTGGCAATTAATTCCATCTCCGTATCCACTGGGATCTCACACACAAGTGACTTTAGATATCCCCATAGGAAATAATCAACGGCACTCAGGCCATGTAATAGAACCTCCCCTTCCAGGCCAGCGACCAGAAAATTCAGCGTTAAGATGGTTGCGGACGTCGACTCTCAAGTGAGGCGGTGCACCATCAGGTAGAATTCTATGCATGAACCTCAAGCATAGGTGGCCATTCAGACGGCCAGACAGAAGATATTGCCCAATGAGATTGTCTCCCACAATGCCGGCCAGATATTCACAGCAAAACGTGCTTGATGATGTGACTCTACTACAGCATGAGGGTTTTCCTCATCCCACACATGGCTATTCCTGCCCTCTTAATTTCGTTATGTCCCACTTGGCATTAAACAAACTCCATTAACATTTCATACGGTAAGGTTTCTAGGAGTCAGTACTTACATTTACCACAATTTCTGATATAAATGAGTTTCCTGCTCATATGAGACGTCTTTAACGTTACAACGTGGTGGAAAATTGTCCAGTAATGCACTCAACCCTCCGCTACACACCTTCAGGTGGCTTGCGGAATATGGATGTAGATGTAGATGTAGATGTTCGAAATATCATCACGATCAAACGAGGCCTCGTCAGTAAACAGCACGATGTGAAGGAAATCTGTTCGATCAATCCATTGTTGGAACAACATCTGACACAATGCAACCCTTTGTGGGAAGTCAGTCACAAGCATTGCATAGAATCGTTGTGGGTGATATGTGTGCAATTGTTCGTGGAGTACTCGCCACACGCTATTATATGCAACACCTATCTCACGTGCAATACGGTGAGTAACTGTAGTAGCGCCCGCTGCAACAAGTTCCAGCAGCTCCTCTTCAAAATCGGGTGTGAGAGTAGTCCCCGTGTTGTCAGGTCTCTCGTTTCTTCTTTCCAATGAATCAGTCCCGCTCTTTCGTCGCTCGAGAGAAATATATACTCGTCGTGACGGATGATGCCTGTTAGTAAATCGTTCCCTGTACAGCCTTCCAGCAGCGACAGCATTGCAACGTACTTTCCCATACGCAAAGTGCATGTCAGTGAGTTCTGCGAAACTGTGCCGCTACTGCTCCATCGCATTGTACTGTACGTCTCTGAATAGCACTGAGTAGTGAATGGATCTGTCGTTCATTCATAGCACATTCCGTCATGGGACAATGTAAATACGATATAACAGAGCCACCTCATGGACAATCAAAGTAAACAAAACCTGCATCATGACTTCCTAGTAATCGTTCCTTGCAGGAAATAAAGAATTTGCGGTGTCACCGCCAGACACCACACTTGCTAGGTGGTAGCCTTTAAATCGGCCGCGGTCCGTTAGTATACGTCGGACCCGCGTGTCGCCACTATCAGTGATTGCAGACCGAGCGCCGCCACACGGCAGGTCTAGAGAGACTTACTAGCACTCGCCCCAGTTGTACAACCGACTTTGCTTGCGATGGTTCACTGATAAAATACGCTCTCATTTGCCGAGACGATAGTTAGCATAGCCTTCAGCTACGTCATTTGCTACGACCTAGCAAGGCGCCGTTATCAGTTGCTATTGATCTTGTGATGCATGTACCGTCAGACCGACGTTCACCATTAATGGATTAAAGTTAAGTATTCCACCAGTTACGTCCGTTTATCTAAATTCTAATTTCCTTGTCCTGTTCCAGACCTCACGCCAGCCTGCGTGAGCTAAAACGCGTGCCTTTCGGCTTCCTCTTGTAACCTGGTGTTGGCTCTCCTGCCAACCCACAACAGAATTTACATGCAAATTGACAGCACAGTACGTATAATTTTGTACGCATGTTAATTCTAAATAAGCTGGAAAACAGTAATGGTAGACACAGCGGAGGCCATGTTTACTTCCATATCTCCTTAAGATGGCTTCTACGACCACAGATTCTCTATTTTAAATTGGTCATTGGATCATTCTCTATGTCCTGTAACATTTTTACACGCCCTTGCGGAATCACCCTGTATAGAGATAAGTCTCATCTGATTCTAGAGCTGTACTTCGAAGTAAGGCACGCCATAGTGAAGTATCATAAACAAGGTCCCATTTGTGGGAGTAGCTAGTTATCAAAGTAGGATGGTAGTGACCAGCTGTATAAAACGGTATGATGAACTTTGTAACGAATGCAACTAGAATGTTGAATATAAAATTGGCAAGATCTGGGCGTACAGTAATGGAGGTGTTCAGTTTGTAATATATTAAGTGAACGTCCGCTAACAATTTCATTTGAAGCAGTAACTTATTGCATCACTGTATTTATCAATCAAAATCTACATGAATTCGGTGCCTGACCTTCCAGTCTCCTGGACAACATGACGTGCGCCAAAGAACGTTGGAGATAAGTATTCACTTGTATATGAGTGACAGACTGGACACGAAGTGGACCGCAATAAGTACTGACTTTGAGATATTTTTAACTATAAGATGACAACAGTAGGTAATTTCAACTGCCACGTCAAGTCTTCCACGTCGCGTCCTGGCATTTGCTATTGAGTCACTTTTCATATTTTGGCTCTGCAGGAAACTTCTAGAAGCACAAACCTCTTAATTTCGTTATGTCCCCCTTGGCATTAAACAAACTCCGTTAACATTTCATACGGTAAGGTTTCTAGGAGTCAGTACTTACATTTACCACAATTTCTGATAGAAATGAGTTTCCTGCTCATGTGAGACGTCTTTAACGTTACAACGTGGTGGAAAATTGTCCAGTAATGCACTCAACCCTGCGACCTATCTGGTTACTATTTCAAATGGCTCTGAGCACTATGGGACTCAACTGCTGTGGTCATAAGTCCCCTAGAACTTAGAACTACTTAAACCTAACTAACCTAAGGACAGCACACAACACCCAGCCATCACGAGGCAGAGAAAATCCCTGACCCCGCCGGGAATCGAACCCGGGAACCCGCGCGTGGGAAGCGAGAACGCTACCGCACGACCACGAGATGCGGGCGGTTACTATTTGATGAGGATCAGACTCTGTTAGTGTTCCCATTTGCCAATGTATTGACGTGGCTCATATTTATATATCGGTTTTAGATCTATTGAAATTAATGGCATGAGGTTAGGAATGTGTACCTGACTTACGGCAGATTGATCTCCAAAAGAAAAGACGTCAATTTCGCACGCAGCTCATACCTTGCTAAGGTTCAGAAGCGCGTATATTTCAACCTGTGATTGCAGCACTTAGTAGTACCTAACTTATGGCAACTGGAAGAAGTGATACATTTGTCGAAATATAATTATGTCATATTCCTATATACTCACCAACCTGAAATTTAGTTACATGAACATCAACATCCACATCAATATCCTGCGAAATGAATGCTGAACGGCACTTTTTATTATATATCCGTATTTCTGTCTAGCAGAGGAACTAGAAAGGTGCCCCTCAAAGACTGCAGTCCACTTAAGAATCTCCGTATAAATGAACCCATCGTGCGTTTCCTGGGCAACGACAAGAATACCGGCTAAATGTTTCACACCAAAAGCAACATCTGGGTCTTTTACAGGAAACTCACAATCATCTCAGTGAACATTAAATGTATTTCGCCATCGAAAGAGCAGCTGCTAAGAAATCTGTGCAGGCGAAATAAATGCGGTGTACACAAGCAAGCTGTGACCTGCGGAGACCTCGAATCAGCAGAATGCTACTGATTATTGAAAGACACCACAAGTAAATGAAACTGCTGGCTTCTTTCGACGGACTTTACATTTCATATCAACAGACTTCACTGGGGTGGAAGATACTGAAGTTTTAACTATGGACATCAAATGATGCACTCCAATATCGCTATACAAACTACCAAATGCTGATTTCAGTGTCCAAATACCTGCTAACTTTCAATGCCGTCATACACAAATTCAGACAGACGACTTTAAACGAGACAGCAACACAAGCAAATGTTAGCGTCGTGATGATAATGGTACAGCACTGCCAGCAATAGGCGTAAGGCAACCATCTGAGCCTTATTCATGACCCAAAGCAACCTCCGTGATTTAAAAGTAGTAGCTGTAAACACGGTTAGGAACCAGAACTGATATTTAGCATTGATAATATATCATAACAGTGAATCGATACAGTCTGCAATCCTATTTTAAAAACACCACATAGACCAACCAAGTGTCAAACACACGCAGCAGTAGGACCCATTCCTAAGGGGATTTAGTAGCAAAAAATCTGACATAAAAGTTTAGAGACTAGCTGGATGCTGCAGTTTCAGCCTCAGATTGACAACTGAATCATAAGATAAATTCATTGATGCCGGAAAGAGATGCTCCATAATGTCGATACCTCGCAATTATCCGACTTTATACATCTCTGGTCTTACTTCTGAACGCTCTGTTCAATTTACTGAGTACAGTAATCTACTTAAAAAATACTCATTTGATGAAGCGACAATGGAAGCTTTGGATACCTAGTCACAACACACACAGCATAGAGCAGAAATACTTTGTTAAAAACCACAGAAGAACTGGATCTAATTAGAAGCAACAATTAAGCATGCAGGTTAGGATACACCATGAACGATCCAGTCATGTGTACTAGACGTTGCAACGTCACTGCAGACCTGACACCTCACCAACAACCCATGTATGATTCAGTCAGTCACATTATCAAAGTACCTAAAAGATGTTAGAAGTCTAATGGCCTGGCTGTCATTTTTCATATGTCAGAACTGAGAAAGTCTGCCAAGGACATAAAATCCGATAAAGCTGCCAGCTCATATGGTATCCGAATGGACAAATTAAGAACTTTGGCCCATCAGTAAGAGAGTGGGTTGGGAGACCTCTCAAACAACTGTATCATATAAAATATGGCGATAGAGCAAGATGACAGTTCTTCTTAAACCAGACAAGCAGGAATTAAGTGATCCCAAGAACTTTAGGCCAGTTGGACATTAAAGCCACCTCCACAAACTTCTAGAGTTCCAACCCAGTAAGATATGTAGAGGGCAACTCTTGAATCCTACTCAGTCTATATAAGAGGCTTTGAAACTCGTCATGTTACTGGTGTGACTTTTATGAGTCCGAGAGCAGCATAAGTCACATTCAATCACCGATTCTGTATGTCAGACTGTACAGCCTTCTCAGGGACTTTCGTCTCAATGATGTGACCATCACTCTACTACAAAGTAGTCACTGGAACACATAGAAATATGGTCTGCCTCTTGGATGTGTTCTAGCTCCACTTCTCTTCAACATCTATAGAAACGACAAACCGGCAACATTAAACACATGAAGCTTCCTGTACATAGATCACCTGGTCTTTGTCCCACAGAGAAAAAGCTTTGATACTGTGGAGAAAACTCTGTCGAATGTCTTCAGAAATCAGGCTACTATAATAATAAAAAAGCTAAGACCCCAGCATGTGCATTCATTCAACATAGGAGAGAAGCTCGTCGTGAGTTACACTACTGGTCATTAAAATTGCTACACCAAGAAGAAATGCAGATGATAAACGGGTATTCATTGGACAAATATTTTATACTAGAACTGACATGTGATTACATTTTCACGCAATTTGGGTGCATAGATCCTGAGAAATCAGTACCCAGAACAACCACCTCTGGCCGTAATAACGGCCTTGAAACGCCTGGGCATTGAGTCAAACAGAGCTTGTATGGCGTGTACAGGTACAGCTGCCCATGCAGCTTCAACACGATACCACAGTTCATCAAGAGTAGTGACTGGCGTATTGTGATGAGCCAGTTGCTCGGCCACCATTGACCACACGTTTTCAATTGGTGAGAGATCTGGAGAATGTGCTGGCCAGGGCAGCAGTCGAACATTTTCTGTATCCAGAAAGGCCCGTACAGGACCTGCAACATGCGGTCATGCATTATCCTGTTGAAATGTAGGGTTTCGCAGGGATCGAATGAAGGGTAGAGCCACGGGTCGTAACACATCTGAAATGTAACGTCCACTGTTCAAAGTGCCGTCAATGCGAACAAGAGGTGACCGAGACGTGTAACCAATGGCACCCCATACCATCACGCCGGGTGATACGCCAGTATGGCGATGACGAATACACGCTTCCAATGTGCGTTCACCGCGATGTCGCCAAACACCGATGCGACCATCATGATGCTGTAAACACAACCTGGATTCGTCCGAAAAAATGACGTTTTGCCATCCGTGCACCCAGGTTCGTCGTTGAGTACATCATCGCAGGCGCTCCTGTCTGTGATGCAGCGTCAAGGGTAACCGCAGCCATGGTCTCCGAGCTGATAATCCATGCTGCTGCAAACGTTGTCGAACTGTTCGTGCAGACGGTTGTTGTCTTACAAGCGTCCCCATCTGTTGATTCAGGGATCAGGCGTGGCTGCACGATCCGTTACAACCATGCGGATAAGATACCTGTCATCTCGACTGCTAGTGATACGAGGCCGTTGGGATCCATCATGGCGTTCCGTATTACCCTCCTGAACCCACCGATTCCATATTCTGCTAACAGTCACTGGGTCTCGACCAACGCGAGCAGCAATGTCGTGATACGATAAACCGCAATCGCGATAGGCTACAATCCGACCTTTATCAGAGTCGGAAACTTGATGGTACGCATTTCTCCTCCTTACACGAGGCATCACAACAACGTTTCACCAGGCAACGCCGGTCAACTGCTGTTTGTGTATGAGAAATCGGTTGGAAACTTTCTTCATGTCAGCATGTTGTAGGTGTCGCCACCGGTGCCAATCTTGTGTGAATGCTCTGAAAAGCTAATCATTTGTATATCACAGCATCTTCTTCCTGTCGGTTAAATTTCGCTTCTGTAGCACGTCATCTTCGTGGTGTAGCAATTTTAATGGCTAGTAGTGTACATACAGTACGATCAGGAAATTGATTACAGCCTTGTCATGCCCAAAAACAGTTGGAAGTAGCGCTTGACATAACTCTTTCATTCAAGAACTACTGTAATAACAATAAAATGAATATCACCACACTAAACAACCTGATTCGCAAAGTGGCAGGGTCGAAATGGGGCTTATATCCTCCAACAAACCGTGCATCTCTAAAAGCACTGCCGGCCGCTGTGGTCTCGCGGTTCTAGGCGCGCAGTCCGGAACCGTGCGACTGCTACGGTCGCAGGTTCGAATCCTGCCTCGGGCATGGATGTGTGTGATGTCCTTAGGTTAGTTAGGTTTAAGTAGTTCTAAGTTCTAGGGGACTGATAACCACAGCAGTTGAGTCCCATAGTGCTCAGAGCCATTTGAACCAATCTAAAAGCACTGCGTTTTTCCTCTGCGGTCTGGTACAGACCATCGTGTACCAGACAGTTGGACACAGTACTCAATGAAACGTGTAGGCTCATTACAAGTTACCTCAAGCCTTCTCCAGCAGATAAACTTTATTACCTAGCTGGAATATCGCCACTCTCTGTATCCAGGGAAGTGGCTGCTTATAAAGAGGTGTTTAGCGTGGAGCAGGTAGAACTTCCTAAGATCATTTGAAAAGCTTACGAACCCTCCAGAGAAAGTGATGCTGGAACACCCCATCTACTTGGATGGATGATAACAGCCGAGCAGCTACCCTCTGGAGGCAGTGAAAACTGATTGTTCTGGAGGTCGGTAAGCGGATTACTATCCGGAATGTGGAGATCCAAGGTCTATATGAAGAAATCGGGCTTTAATTTCGATGAGATGTGCTGTGAATGTGGTATAGAGCAAATCAGAACTACAGGCTTCAAAGCCGTGTGTGCCCAACATCCTGCACGAACCATGCCAACCCGTGTGCCTTGGAGATTGCCAAGTTTTGGGCACATGTTATACAGATAGACAAGCTCAAAACATGTTGTTTGTTTTACCTACCTAATTTATATATCTCCTGATTTGATTGTCAGTCTATTAAACTGCACGTTTCTGACAAGGAAAAAAATGGTTCAAATGGCTCTGAGCACTATAGGACTTAACATCTATGGTCATCAGTCCCCTAGAACTTAGAACTACTTAAACCTAACTAACCTAAGGACAGCACACAACACCCAGTCATCACGAGGCAGAGAAAATCCCTGACCCCGCCGGGAATCGAACCCGGAAACCCGGGCGTGGGAAGCGAGAATTCTGACTAGAAAAAAATAATAAACTTATTGTCATGGATTTCTGGGTAGTTGGTGTAAACTTTGTCATCTTCCTATCTCCGTGTGTCCCTTACCGCAGACATCACTCAATATTTATTTATTGTTTAGCGATAACAGCTAGTTGCATTGACAGGCCGTATAATCCCACATATATTCGGATAGTTGTTACTTTTGTAGTAATTATAACCACTTACTTCAAACCACTGCTACAAAGCTTCGAAAAAGCTACTGCTACGAACTTCCCATCTACAGCTACATCCGCACACCATTAATACAATGTGAAGTGCGTTGAGCGTGGGACTTATTAATTGTTCATTTACTACGGTTTCTTATCGTACCCTTTTCACTTTGGGCGTGAGTAGTGTGACCAGACGTCCGGATTAATCCGGACATGTCCTCCTTTTTAGCACTTCGTCCGGGGTCCGGGCGGATTTTTACAGTGTACGGCTTTTTTTGCAAAGATGAGCGTAATACAGTTAAATTTACCATTCATCCCGTTCTATTACTCTTTTCTTAAATACTTTAACTAAAGTGATAGACACGCACGAAGGCGGTGTTAGTAGGTGGCACCAGGATGGTCGATGTTATTGTTGATCTACCTATAAGCAAATGCAAATATCGATTATTTAAAATTTTCGTTTCGTATCGTCGGTTTGTATTGGCTTGGCTTCCTGTAGTGCACGTGTGATTTGTGAGTGTAATTTTTAACCGAATGAGTTACGTAAAATATTTGGCTATGCCTAAACGAAAGTGTACATTTTCTGATGTCCTTTCCTGCAAATATCTGGCTTTCAAGAAAGGGATAAATGAATTTGAAGCGGAATGTAAGGTATGTGGTGCTGGAACGTATGCCTCAGTGGCCAATAAAGGTAAGAAATAACTCGACAGATTAACTGTCATGGTTTTATTTCATTGTTTCAAAGTCATTCCATTTATTTGTATTCGGAAGGTTAAAGTGCAGTTTACTTGTCGTCAGCTGCTGCTTTAATTGTAGATGTCAGTAGCGGTGCGTCGAATGAAGGGAGGTGAATGGTCTTACGTTTTTCGCTTTGTAAACAATTCCGTTTTGTTGACATAACAAAACAATTGACGCCACACTGTCACCACAATCAATGTTTTTAACTTTTTTTTTATATTGCTCAGTTAATCACCACCTGACCGTCAGAAACAATTAACTACTAGTTTTACCGGTGATTCCCGGCACTCACGTGACTTGTCCAAAGCTGACGGGTGGTATCCTCTTCTGAAGTTGACCCGTTTCATGTGTACTCTTTTTTCTTCCTTTGTCCTCCTTTTTGAAGCTGTTTGCCCTCCTTTTTAAACAATTGCATCTGGTCACCCTAGGCTTGAGATCAATAATGCAAGTTGTTATTTTTCAAGCCAACGGCATTTCCACAGTGATAACACTGGTTCCCGTCAGATCACCGAAGTTAAGCGCTGTCAGTCTTGACTAGCTCTTGGATGGGTGACCATTCGGGCCTGCCGAGTGCTGTTACCAAGCGTGGTGCACTCAGCCCTTGTGAAGTCAGTTGATGAGCTTGACTGAGAAGCAGCGGCTCCGCTCACGAAAACCTACAAAGTCCTGAGAACGGTGTGCTCACCACATACCCTCCATATCCGCATCCAGTGATGCCTAATAGCTGAGGATGACTAGGCGGACGGTCGGTACCGTTGGGACTTTAAGGTCTGTTCAGACGGAATTTGCTTTTTTATTTCTCAAATTTTTGCTGTTCGGTGCTACGGGGTAGGTATGAGGGTGTACTGAAATGCAATGCTTCCGAATTTTTGATCTGAAAACTCTTACAGGTTTCTAAATAAATCAAACGTTATTAACATTCAGCATCTTCATTCTTCACTTTTATATATTTATTTTTCAACGTTGTCATCCTAGCGATGAACATATTTCTCCCAACGAGAGATCAGTTTGTTGATACCGTCACTGTAGATCATTTGGCATTGTTGAAGGAGTCACAATCGCACCTCTGCTTGCTCCACTTCGTCACTATCAAAGTGAAGTCCTCGAAGGTGTCTTTTATGTTTTGGAATCAGATAAAACTCGAATGGGGCCAAGTCAGGACCGTATGCAGAATGATCTCTGATAGCGAATTCAAGGCGTCGGAGTATAGGAGATGTCGTAGCGCTAGTGTGTGGCCTGACATTATGCTGAACGTGAAGGTGTCCCACGTATGGCCGAACTCTTAGAATTCGAAAGTCGATTACGGCACCCTGTTTCTCATGCATCTGCTTGGTTACGTTACACTCTACAATTCATAACCCTCTAGCAGTAGAGAGCAGCAAATATGTTGGCTGGAAGAATAAAGATGTAGAATGTTAATAACGTTTGCTTTATTTAAAAAGCTTTAAGACTTTCACATAGAAAAATCAGAGGGATTATTTTTCAACACGCCCTCGTCCATAGGTGGCTGGATACTATCCGTAGCCCCTGCCTTGAAACATAGTTCTTAAAGATTTCTTAATAGGTTCTCGCGTAATGAACTCCGTCTTTGTTTGAGTATATGCTAGTTTAGATTTTTCAATCTTTATGTTGCACTCGTGCCTCAGCGATACAGATAGCCGTACCGTAGGTGCAACCACAACGGAGGGGTATCTCTTGAGAGGACAGACAAACGTGTGGTTCCTGAAGAGGGGCAGCAGCCTTTTCAGTAGTTGCAGGGGCAACAGTCTGGATGATTGACTGATCTGGCCGGCCGGTGTGGCCGTGCGGTTCTAGGCGCTTCAGTCTGGAACCGCGTGACCGCTACGGTCGCAGGTTCGAATCCTGCCTCGGGCATGGATGTGTGTGATGTCCTTAGGTTAGTTAGGTTTAATTAGTTCTAAGTTCTAGGCGACTGATGACCTCAGAAGTTAAGTCGCATAGTGCTCAGAGCCATTTGAACCATTTTTGAAAAACCTAAGAGTGCGGGTAAGCTACTACAAACAGCATAGTGAACTCATTATTGTGGCCAAGATAGACACGAAGCCCACGCCTACTACAGTAATACAAATTTATATGACAACTAGCTCTGCAGATGACGAAGAAATCGATGAAATGTATGATGAGGTAAAAGAAATTATTCAGATACTGAAGGGAGACGAAAATTTAATACTCATGGGTGACTGGAATTCGATAGTAGGGAAAGGAAGAGAAGGAAACGTAGTAGGTGAATATGGAATGGGGGTAAGAAAAGAAAGAGGAAGTCGCCTGGTAGAATTTTGCACAGAGCATAACTTAATCATGGTTAACACATGGTTCAAGAATCATGAAAGAAGGTTGTATCAATGGAAGAGGCCTGGAGACACTAGAAGGTACCAGACAGATTACATAATGGCACGACATAGATTTAGGAACCAGGTTTTAAATTTTAAGACATTTCCTGGGGCAGATGTGGACTCCGACCACAATCTGTTGGTTATGAACTGCAGGTTAAAACTGAAGAAACTGCAAACAGGTTGGAATTTAAGGAGATGAGACCTCTATAAACTGACTAAACCAGAGGTTGTACAGAGTTTCAGGGAGATCATAAGGGAACAATTGAGAGGAATGGGCGAAAGAAATACAGTAGAAGAAGAATGGGTAGCTTTGAGGGACAAAATAGTGAAGGCAGCAGAGGCTCAAGTAGGTAAAAATACGAGGACAAGTAGAAATCCTTGGGTAGCAGAAGAAATATTGAATTTAATTGATGAAAGGAGAAAATATAAAAATGCAGTAAATGAAGCAGGCAAAAAGGAATACAAATGTCTCAAAAAAGAGATCGACAGGATGTGCAAAATGGCTAAGCAGAGGACAAATGTAAGGATGTAGAGGCTTATCTCACTAGGGGTAAGATAGATACTGCCCACAGGAAAATTAAAAAGACCTTTGGAGAAAAGAGAACCACTTGTATGAATATCAGGAGCTCTGATGGAAACCCAGTTCTAAGCAAAGATGGGAAAGCAGAAAGGTTGAAGAAGTATATAGAGGGTCTATACAAGAGCGATGTACTTGAGGCCAACATTATGGAAATGGAAGAGGAGGTAGATGAAGATAAAATGGGAGAGAAGATACTGCGTGAAGAGTTTGACAGAGCACTGAAAGACCTAAGTCGAAACCAGGTCTCGGGAGTAGACAACATTCCATTAGAACTACTGACAGCCTTGGGAGAGCCAGTCCTGACAAAACTCTACCATCTGGTGAGCAAGATGTATGAGACAGGCGAAACACCCTCAGACTTGTAGACGAATATAATAAATGTGAAAATTATCGAACTATCAGTTTAATAAGTCACGGCTGCAAAATACTAACACGAATTCTTTACAGACGAATGGAAAAACTGGTAGAAGCCGACCTCAGGGAAGATCTGTTTGGATTCCGTAGAAATGCTGAAACACGTGAGGCAATACTGACCGTACGACGTATTGAATGGAGTTGGGGAGAAGAGAAATTTGTGGCACAACTTGACTAGAAGAAGGGATCGGTTGGTAGGACATGTTCTCAGTCGTCAAGGGATCACCAATTTAGTACTGGAGGGGAGCGTGGAGGGTAAAAATCGTAGAGCGAGACCAAGAGATGAATACACGAAGCAGATTCAGAAGGATGCAGGTTGCAGTAGGTACTGGGAGCTGAAGAAGCTTGCACAGGATAGAATAGCATGGAGAGCTGCATCAAACCAGTCTCAGGACTGAAGACCACAGCAACAACAACATGTTGCACTCAACCCTTTAAGTCCCCTCTTAGCCTGACTTGACGTATGTCTATACAGGATGAACCAGAAATCCACCGACAAACTTTCAGATGTTATAGTATGGACCAAAACAAGAAATAAATGTCCTGTAAACATGAGCTCTAAAATGCCTGCCTTAAGAACTATGAGCACTTGTTCAGTAGAAGACATGTGTTTCACTGTGTCGAAGATGGACAAGTACTCATAGCTCTTAAATTATGAGGTTTAAAGCACAAATTTATGTGAAATGTTTTGATATCTGAAATTGGTCGGTGGATTTCATCCTGTATACTCGAGCGTGTATTCAAGTGTGAATCGTGTAAATTTTCTATATAACTCCTGTCATAAGTAACCTGCTGTTTCACAGACTTCTTCAAACCGATCGAGGTGCCGCAGTGGTTAACACAGTGGACTCGCTCTCGGGAGGACGGCGGTTCAGATCCCTATCCGGCATTTGAGATTAAGGTTTTCGGTAATTTCCCTAAATCGGTTAAGACAAATGCCGGAATGGTTCATCTTAAAAGACACGGCTGGTTTCCTTCCCTTTCCTACCCTAATCTGAAATTGTGATTTGTCGCTATTGACCTCGTTGCCGACGGCACGTTAAGAACTAATCTTCCTTCCTTTCTACATATCTTCAAAATGAATTGCAGCCTACAATTTGCGTCACTTTCAAACGCATAACTATAAAACTGAGCGAGATACGTCCGTGGAAAAGGAAGAGTACCCTGGACTTCTTCCAGCATGAGAAACTGCCACAAGCCATTTACGCTATCTAATCCATCCTTAATACAGTGTTGAATCTAAGCCATGTCCTACAGTGTCAAATTGTCGCTGACGTAAATTAAAACCGGAGGACAAATTCAGATCGATACACTTAATTGTTGTAATACTTAGTACCAAATGTTATTACTGATATAAAATTATCATACTGCATTGTAAAGGTTAAATTATTTCTTGATTCTGACATAGCAGAGTGGTTTTAGGTACGTATGTCTTTACGTAAATAATTCGAGTAAAGTTATGAGGACATCGAGTCTGAATAAGAGTATATGCAAGAACTACTGCAACCGAGGATATCGGAATAAGACAAATGGTTCAAATGGCTCTGAGCACTATGGGTCATCAGACCCCTAGAACTTAGAGCTACTTAAACCTAACTAACCTAAGGACATCACACACATCCATGCCCGAGGCAGGATTCGAACCTGCGACCGTAGCGGTCTCGCGGTTCCAGACTGTAACGCCTAGAACCGCTCGGCCAACAAGGCCGACGGAATAAGACATAAACGATTACAAGAACACGTTAAATAATGGCAAATGAAGATAGTGAAAACAGTGTTCAGCGTCTTAAATAGTAATATTCTTTACTTTTGTTGCTAACTGTGCATATCAGATTTGTGCCTGTCGAGAAATCAGTGTAGACAGACATCGGACTAAAAGCAACAAAAATGCAGTATCACACTGTGTTGCTAACCACATGAAACGCAGTGCCACTGGTCGTGTAAGCCTCTGCCGACAGCGGAATCCCCTTTCTGGCACTATAGGATTCAAAGAGCATTTAAATTCTACAACAAAAACGAGAGAAGATTTCCCAACTAATTATTTTCCTTTTTTTAGTTGTCAGTCACGTAACAGAGAAGAGGAGGTTCTTCCACCACTCCCCCGGCTGCAAAACGTTAGATGTGTGTTTAGCATTTTAATATTTAACACAATAGTACATCCGATCTTAGCTTCGAACTTTATTGGTTACTATACAAACGATTTCTCAGTAACAATAGTATCTTCTCTTTCATAGCCACGTGAAGCTGAGTTATGTACATCGACGTACCAAAAAATGTAGCTTCTATCTCCTAGTATTCTCGACCACTTCACTGCTTATCATTTAACATAAATGAAGTATTTGCAACTGAATAAGCGATTACTCTCTTAGAGTTTGTTAAAAGGATAGACTCAAAGTTCTGGGGATATTTTTAAACACATTTGCTCACATATTTCGTTAATTTCTGTTGTACATGAAAGAGATGTTGTATGCAAATAAAAATCTCCCGCGCAGCACTAGCTCGAGGTCATTAACGATTTGTGCGGCAGAATAATGAAATTGGCCAAATTTGAGTACAGACGTGGTAACTGTGCCTGCAGCTACAGCACTGTGCATGAGGCGGTATTTATAAGCGTTCTGAACGGATTTACAAATAACAACTCATTTTAATCCACTGGAAGGAGAAAATATATCCTTTAACAAGATTCCGTGCAAATCGGTTTTACTGTTTGAAATTTGACTCTTCATACTCAACATAGAGAAGAAAGACTTGGTCCTGAAGTCGCGTCGATTTCACGGTTGTTAAGGAGTGAACACTAACTTACATTTAGTAACACAAGAATGGGTCAGGAATTTGACTACGACGTTGTGATGGAGTCATAATTACTTTCGCCTAAAGGGATTAAGGGAATTCGAGGAACAACTATATCATGGTGTCCGAAAAGGATACGAACTGTCTCTTCACCATCTGCATGGCGGCAAATAAAAAAAAAACTTATTTCCAGTGTAATCTGAAAGCAATTTTTTCCATTAAATTTTATCTCTAGATATATATGATTTTTTCCCATAACAATACGCTGTTGCACCTTTTTCTGTTTTCCGTTTTAACCGACCTGAAACTTTCTGTTCTTAAGAACCTCGAATTCAACAGATTATTAACCCTCACACAGAGAACCACTGCCATGTCAAAGTAACCATATTTCTTTTAAATAATAGTATCTCACCAGAAATAAATTTAACTTTGTAAGTAGGCTGTTTAGGTTTTCTTATTGGTAACGCCACGTAGCGCTCTGTATGAAAATCACTGGCTGTGCTGTGGGCAGCCTGTGGCTAGTTTGCATTGTTGTCTGCCATTGTAGTGTTGGGCAGCTGGATGTGAACAGCGCGTAGCGTTGCGCAGTTGGAGGTGAGCCGCCAGCAGTGGTGGATGTGGGGAGAGAGATGGCGGAGTTTTGAAATTTGTAAGACTGGTTGTCATGAACTGCTATATATATTATGACTTTTGAACACTAGTAAGGTAAATACATTGTTTGTTCTCTATCAAAATCTTTCATTTGCTAACTATGCATATGAGTAGTTAGTGCCTTCGGTAGTCTGAAGCTCTTATTTAGCTGGCAGTAGTGGCGCTCGCTGTATTGCAGTAGTTCGAGTAACCAAGATTTCTGTGAGGTAAGTGATTTGTGAAACGTATAGGTTAATGTTAGTCAGGGCCATTCTTTTGTAGGGATTTTTGAAAGTCAGATTGCGTTGCGCTAAAAACATTGTGTGTCAGTTTAAGCACAGTCATGTATAATTTTTCAAAGGGTTCAAAATTCAAATGGCTCTGAGCACTATGGGACTCAACATCTTAGGTCATAAGTCCCCTAGAACTTAGAACTACTTAAACCTAACCAACCTAAGGACATCACACACACCCATGCCCGAGGCAGGATTCGAACCTGCGACCGTAGCAGTCCCGCGGTTCCGGACTGCTGCGCCAGAACCGCACGGCCACCGCGGCCGGCTTTTGAAAGGGGACGTTTCATATGTCGACCCTTAGCTGAGGATACCTCACTGGAATCTACTGATTTTTTCTTGTAGTTTGTGTAATTAGTGTAGATTTTGTTTATTGCTAGCGCGTAATTATAGAGAGAATTTCCTTTGTAGTTGTAGTTTTTCATTGTTGTACACAGTTGTGGCATGCATGTAGATTTGCACCAAGTATTTCGCAGCTGCGCTTGCAATTAACTAGATATTATTTTCAGAGCTATGTTAATGTGTTCTCTTATTTTTGCTCTTCAAATTGTGTTTTTCTGTGTTGTCGTGTGAAATATTGTGACAATAATGGCGTGTGAAAAACGTAATACTAGGCTCAAAAGTAAACTGAGAAATGACAGTGAAGACGAAAGCAGTGTGTTAGCGCCACCGTGTAATGAATTAACTAATGTTCAAAGTAGTAGTTTGGTAATTGTGCATAGGGAAATGGAGCGGGCTGCAAATAATGGTGTAGGCAGTGAAACAATTAGTGAACAGGGAAGCATTATCGATCGATCGCTCTGCAACAGCTCGCCTCAGGAATCCGAAATGACAGGACACAATTTTGCAAATACTGTAGATTCAGGTTTTGCGTCCTCACCGTTTTCTCAAATAAGTCAAGACACATTTTCTGCTTGTCAAAATGTGAATGTTGCCGGTGCAAATGCACTGCCGAAAAGCGTAGAGGAACAGATTCCAGACACTAATGCATTGTTACTACAGCTAATGCAACAAATGGAACAAAATCAGAGACAAACACAGCAAAAGCTTCAAATGTTAGACACAATGGAACAACACCAGAGACAAACACAGCAAAAGCTTCAAAAGTTAGACACAATGGAACAAAATCTTCAAAAGTTAGACACAATGGAACAACACCAGAGACAAACACAGCAACAGTTAGACGCAATGGAACAAAATCTTCAAAAGTTAGACACCACACTTGAACAAACACGATAAGATTTAACTACTGAGTTACATAAAATCGAATCGAAATGTCAAAAAGTCTGTAATGACGTAAAAACACAAATTTGTGAGCATTTCCAACCTATTTTTTCGCGTCATGAAAATGCATTACAGAATCACGAAGCAGCCATAAAAGAACTGCAAACTATTGTTCATGAAAATCACGACACCTTGCAAGCTAAAATTGACTCAGTTGCATCTACCGATTCGGTTATGCAACTTGCAAAAACTCAGGAAAACTTAAAGGACACAGTAGATACGATTTCAACAGAAATGGACACTCTGAAACTTGGTTCAGAAAAACACACAGAGGAAATAATTTCACTAACGGATAAAGTAGCCGAACTTTCAGATCAGTTCACTAACTTATCTACAAAGGTAGATGATGATCTGAATGACACAAGACCTGTAGGCATCACTGACACAGAAGAGTATGAACATATTAAGAAATTCGAACAAAATCAGAATCAAATTAATACGCAACACAAAAGAGAAATCCGGGAAGTACGAGATCAGTTGGCACAAGTAATACAAAAATTACATATTTCAGAGGACACTCGCGCTCCAACACGGGAAGAGGGACTTAGAAATACGGAACAACCACAAAATAATAACACAGGACACTTCGGAAATTATGAAAGAAATTGGCAAGGCACACCGAATTTTGAGATGGAACCGCCGAAACGACGTAACAATGACCGACATGTGACACGCCGACATGATGATTTTGACTATAAGCTGTTCATTACTACACGTAAATTCAAAACATTTAAGAATTCTGGCAACGACATTCATCCACGAGCATGGCTCCATCAATTCTCTCATTGTTTTCCTCCCAACTGGTCGTTAGAGAACAGATTAGAATTTATGTGTGGCTACTTAGAGAATGAACCAGCTGAAAGAATGCGATCGGTCATTCACGATTGTCACAGTGAAGGAGAATTTTACCATGCGTTCCTCTCAGCATATTGGTCTCAAGCTACACAAGACCGAGTAAAACATAGCATCATGATGATGAAACACTTTGAACAATCTGAATTTCCCAGTCTTGTCAAATATTTTGAAGACATGTTGCACAAGAATCAGTACATGTCAAACCCATACAGCCCCTCAGAACTCATCCGCATTTGCTTAATCAAATTACCTGAACATTTGCGACATACTATTTTGGCAGGACGTTGCAAAGACGACATTGAAGCTTTTCAGGGGCTCTTACAAGAACTGGAAATTGACACTGGCAATCGCGGAACGCGAAAACAGGAGCACAACAATTACAGGTCACATCCGCCACAATTCCGGGATGAAAGAAATAATAACTGGACACGACAAGGCTATTCTCACAACACAAATCGTGACCAAAACAGACACCACCCATATGACAACCACTGGTAGAGTAATAATTACAGAGAAAGATCGCATTTCCATAGTAATGAATGTGACAGAGAACACCATAGAAACAGACAATATGGGAACCAAAACAATTATTATCAAGGAAGACACAATAACTTTAGACACAACGGTCCTCCGCGCAGTTACGACTCAGGGAGAAGTTCTCTACCATGTGACCGACAAGAAATTTATTACAGAAACTACCGACATGACGACAGACGATATAATCGTAACGACAGACCTGAATTTCATCAGAACTGGCGGGTTTCAAACAGAGCAGGACCCTCTCGGCAAGGTGAATTTGTAGAAGTTAGGTCTCCAAATCCCAATAACGATGCGTGCCAACAAAGACACAATAGATAATGACTCGCACCGCAGGCAGCCACGTGCGCCGGCTGGCTCAGGGAAAAATAACATTGACGCTAACCTTGAGAAAAATTCCAGTATTCTTTACCGACGTATACCGCATGATAATTGCATTCAAGTTCAAACTCTGAGAACTATGAAGAGTAAAGGATTGCACCACACTTCACATGTAAAACCGCTTATTGAGCGATAATCTGCTTTTTAACTAAGTCTTTGCTATAAAATCTTTCACTTTACATTACTAGTATGCTTTGTCAGACTTAGAATCTGTTAATATGCAACAATGTTTGAAGTTAAATGTCCAGTCAAGAACCTGGGCAACTTATTTAGACAGTAATTACGAATGCATTGTTATAGTGAACAGACGACACAGTGTTGTACATTCTTGCAACAAGTTGCACGATTACGTAACGACTATCAGGCTTGCATACTTAGAACTATACTGCTAATGAGATTTTAATCCAACATTTTGGTTTACTTGAAAAGATACTCTTTATTTGAAGTACATTCGGTGAGATTAAAGATGACTTAGCATTTGGTTTCTTTGATAGCTACACGATTATATCACGTCGCTATTAATATGTGACACAATTTACATTGTTGCTTTTGCAGTGTATCTGTTTATATCTGCACACTTTTTCTGTATTATTCTGGAAAGTAAAACATGTTTTAGTAGTAACTTTTGTGGTATAGCTGCAATGAGACAGCCTTTTTTGTAGCACAACAATACGTCACATTATAGTACTTTCTTAATCACGGTAAGGTACGTAATAACTACAATATATATACGCAAAGCATTTCACTTTCGTTTATGATGAGGTAAGTACATTGACTTCAGCAGAACTTTGCTTACAGAGGACGATAACTACGACACTTCCACAGAATTATCTTACAGCAAGACGCACATTTAGCGCTACAGGACACGCATTTGAGTGATTAATTTTGTACTTAAACCATTTATTTTTCAAGATTTTTAAATTTCAAAGAAAATTTTCCGTGATACATTTCATTCCATTGCTGTAATCTGTAACACCTGAGGGTATATTTACGTTAATCCCCAGGCAGGTACACGATTACTTTGTGTACCATGTGTGTGGCAAGCACAAGGAGCCCTAGCTAATATGGTATTTGCTTATACAACTTTACACATGGGTACCATATTTCTCCAACACAGAATTACACACCTACCTGATTATTTAACAGAGAAACAAACATTTTTTTTACTACGTCAATGACACATGTTTACGCAATTACACAGTTGGGTAACTTCACACTTACGAAATTGTATTTTGTCTGTACATTGTGAACTGTTCATATTTTTTCGGACCCATTGTGATATTATGAGAGCTTTGAATGATATATTTGGTATGGGATCACGATTTTTAAAGTACGTTTGAGGCAGATGACACTTTTGACATGAGCAGAGAATTTTTTTAGGTTTTGAAATTATTGGAGGAAGCTACGACGATTTTGAGAGTTGACTGAGCTGTTATGATGTTCCCAGAATGAGATTTTCACTCTGCAGCGGAGTGTGCGCTGATATGAAACTTCCTGGCAGATTAAAACTGTGTGCCCGACCGAGACTCGAACTCGGGACCTTTGCCTTTCGGGGGCAAGTGCTCTACCATCTGAGCTACCGAAGCACGACTCACGCCCGGTACTCACAGCTTTACTTCTGCCAGTACCTCGTCTCCTACCTTCCAAACTTTACAGAAGCTCTCCTGCGAACCTTGCAGAACTAGCACTCCTGAAAGAAAGGATATTGCGGAGACATGGCTTAGCCACAGCCTAGGGGATGTTTCCAGAATGAGTTTTCACTCTGCAGCGGAGTGTGCGCTGATATGAAACTTCCTGGCAGATTAAAACTGTGTGTCCGACCGAGACTCGAACTCAGGAACTTTGCCTTTCGTGGGCAAGTGCTCTACCATCTGAGCTACCGATGCACGACTCACGCCCGGTACTCACAGCTTTACTTCTGCCAGTACCTCGTCTCCTACCTTCCAAACTTTACAGAAGCTCTCCTGCGAAGCTTGCAGAAATAGCACTCCTGAAAGAAAGGATATAGCGGAGACATGGCTTAGCCACAGCCTAGGGGATGTTTCCAGAATGAGATTTTCACTCTGCAGCGGAGTGTGCGCTGATATGAAACTTCCTGGCAGATTAAAACTGTGTGCCTGACCGAGACTCGAAGTCGGGACCTTTGCCTTTCGCGGGCAAGTGTTCTACCATCTGAGCTACCGAAGCACGACTCACGCCCGGTACTCACAGCTTTACTTCTGCCAGTACCTCGTGTTCTACCTTCCAAACTTTACAGAAGCTCTCCTGCGAACCTTGCAGAAATAGCACTCCTGAAAGAAAGGATATTGCGGAGACATGGCTTAGCCACAGCCTAGGGGCTGTTATTATTACGATGACTATGTGTATTATGCTGTTGCGGTATGTTTATGATCAATAAGCTGATGCTATATGAGTTATTTGAGTATGCTACGTATCTGTTATGATGAAATATTAAATAAGTGTCGACGAACAAGGTAAGGAATAATGAGTAGTGTTTAGGGACTCTGGTTTGTGGAAAAGGTTGTTGGAAACCAAGAATCGTACTTTAATAGTTATGAAATGTATGTAAATGCGTGAATGTATTACAATGCCGACGAAAATCTTTTGGATACTGTTATATCAATAGGATTTTGTTTCTACACATTTGTAACGCAAATTCTCAACCTGTGGAATTTTTTTATATGAGACTGCCACTGTAGCGGAAATTGCTGTCGTAAATATTTCCGTAAGAAAGTTAAGTGACCACCTGCTCGTAATGCGTCGTGGGCACGCAGCTGTGTCAGACGCCTGGAGAAAAAGCCATTAGTGTGTGCCTTTTCAGAGGCACAGGTAGAAAAAAAAAGAGTGGCCATTATCCTCGCTATTGACATTCCTTTGTAGAAAGCATCGCAAATACGACATGCTCAAACTTGAAAACATATGATTATACTGTGGAGCTCTTAATTTATGATATTTACTAAAATGCCTAATGAAACGATGAGAAACATTTCATGGCTATTGTCTTGCTAGTTGAGAGAAATGCCATATGGCTTGCTTTATGTATTTATTTACTCATTTTATTTAATATCTAGTTTCTAGCTTTACTGCAGCATTGGTTAAAATAAAATTTAATAGATGTACTAATATAAATATTTTATGCCTACCGATCCTGTAAATAATTTTATGATCTATTCAAAAAATAACGAAGGAGCATAAAAAGACATTTCCCTTCACAGGAATTGCATACGGAATTTTCTTTTCAACTACTTGATAATTTTTTTGGTAGAATAACTTCTTGTGGTGCACCACTTTAATTACATAGACATTAAGATGTGAATATACATTTCCCTTGTCTGCATTGTTGTCTTTAATGTAATACTTTTTCTGCTTGAGCTATGTCATGTTAAGATATAAGTTATTGCATTTGCTGCTGCTGTTTGCCAGGCATAGTGCTACTAAATTTCACTTTGTATTACTCTGTTAAGCTAGTTTTACTACTGATTTATTTTTCTTGTTGCTGCACATTGGCTCATATTAGTTGTAATGTTGCATTGCTTGGTAATTTAGATTTACTGTAACTTGCTTTGCAATTTTCCATTTTTTTTGTCATTGCTGTTTGTGTTAATTGTTTTGTGTTGCTGCATTGCCTCGTCCTTTAGTTTAGCATCTGAGCTCAGTAGATTTAAGTTAGCTTAAGAGGGGGTAGCCTATAAGAGAATGAATTGCGATGAATTTGAAGAAATGCACTGAGAGGTTATACGAGAAAAGTACAGAAAGCAGGTATAGATAGGACTTTTCGGAAATAATGAAGAACGAAGGGAGATCTCCGAGAAGTAAAGAAAGTTTTGTTTGCAAAATACTGCAGTAAAACAAACCCTGTCCTTTCCTTGTGTTATCCCACTAAGTGTTTGTGTACCCTTGTGTATTTATGTTCTTCCTGTCTTTATATGTTTATCTGATAAGACTTATGTTGTAGAATTTTTCTAATACTCAGCTACATGAACTATGATGAGGAATACTGTTATCCTCAAATATAATTTGCATTAATAATATGTTATTTACTTTGTAAAGATGTTAGACATTATTAATTCTGTTCTGTTTTAATGCTCGTGTGTGAAGTTGATGTTTCAATAATTATTCTGATCTTTTATGTATTTACTTATGTCATAATTGCTATAACACTGATGTATATGTTTATTTCTATTCTTTTGTAAAGCCCCTATTACTACAAATGTTATCTGTATTATTATGTTTTTAATGATGTATTTTGTGCCGTTGTTATTGTATTCTTATGTTATAAAATTGTAATTGATACCAGTTCATCATATTATTAACTTGTAAGTTACATTTCACTGCACACGTTTCTGTTGGTCATAGTATATGGACAATATGTGAGAAGTAGGGACTGTTAGTGTTTGCACGTGTGTTAATAATTCAGCAAGGGACTGGATAACAGCATTGCTGGTTCTAAGGACAATTCCAAAAACTTTGTGAGTGCACAAGTGGTGGTTATGGACTTGCTATATTATCCGCAAGACTCTTCAATGGTGATTGTGCACCTGCACAGTCACAACAGATGGCTGCTGGCCATTTCTACAAGGGCTACAGTGGGTCTACACCTTTGCTGACTCACCAGTACCATTATTTCTACAAGAGTCCTTGTAGTGGGTCTGCTCTGTGATGACCTACCTACCAATACCCTTCAAAATTTCGACTGGCTCTGCTGTGGGTTTGCTCTGTTGTGGACCAATACCTGTCTGCATGTCAAGAGTCAGCACTGTCTTTCCGTTGGAAGGACAACACTACTACTTCAAGATTGCATGGAAATCCACTACTTCCGTGTGCATTTTCTTTTGCTGCTCAGACTTTGAGAATAAAAAACACTGCAATTTTACTATGATGGATGATCAGGACTGTCTTTATGGACTGTGAGAAAATTTTAGCTTTTGACCAACATTGTATCAATAAGTGTGTGCTTTTGATTTCTTTGTTATTGTAATTGTGAAAAAAAAATTTTAACAAATATGTATTGGCCAGTGCCCAAAAAAATTTGTAAAATTTTTTGTGGGGAGCATGGGGGCTATGTAAGTAGGCTGTTTAGGTTTTCTTATTGGTAACGCCACGTAGCGCTCTGTATGAAAATCACTGGCTGTGCTGTGGGCAGTCTGTGGCTAGTTTGCATTGTTGTCTGCCATTGTAGTGTTGGGCAGCTGGTTGTGAACAGCGCGTAGCGTTGCGCAGTTGGAGGTGAGCCGCCAGCAGTGGTGGATGTGGGGAGAGAGATGGTGAAGTTTTGAAATTTGTAAGACTGGTTGTCATGAACTGCTATATATATTATGACTTTTGAACACTAGTAAGGTAAATACATTGTTTGTTCTCTATCAAAATATTTCATTTGCTAACTATGCATATGAGTAGTTAGTGCCTTCGGTAGTTTGAAGCTTTTATTTAGCTGGCAGTAGTGGCGCTCGCTGTATTGCAGTAGTTCGAGTAACCAAGATTTTTGTGAGGTAAGTGATTTGTGAAACGTATAGGTTAATGTTAGTCAGGGCCATTCTTTTGTAGGGATTTTTGAAAGTCAGATTGCGTTGCGCTAGAAACATTGTGTGTCAGTTTAAGCCCAGTCACGTATATAAATTTTCTAAGGGGACGTTTCAACTTTACCTATAGGAAACCAGCACACTCTATTCAGGAACTGAATCAAACATGGTTCAAATGGCTCTGAGCACTATGGTACTTAACATCTGAGGTCATCAGTCCCCTAGAGCTTAGAACTACTTAAACCTAACCAACCTGAGGACATCACACACATCCATGCACGAGGCAGCATTCGAACCTGCGACCGTAGCGGTCGCGCGGTTCCAGACTGACGGGCCTATAACAGTAACTGAATCCTCCTAGTATGAGTCAATAACAGCCGCTCTCTACGTCAGCATTTTCTGCAGCTGACCGACGAGACGTTGCTATGGGATATCAAAAATGGTTTGCCACTGAATCTAAGACTTCCTGAGAGGCTGGGGGAAACAGGTTATCCCAGAAGGAGAATCATCTACGAATGCTGAAAAAAAAATCTTTGGTACCTCTGACCGTGTAAAATTTTAATGATTTTGCAGATAGTATTGATTATAATCTCGGGCTTTTCGCAGGTGATACAGTTATTATTATTATTATTATTATTATTATTATTAGAAAGCACAAAATTTGGTATTTAGGACATCCGCAACTGAGAGGCGTGATAATTAGGGAGCTCCATTTCAATTGTAGTATTATTTATTTAAACCACGACCGGTTTAGAATTTTAAAATCCCGTCTTCAACTGTATGAAATTATAATACTTGGCCGCCGGGTAGCCGCACGATAGGAACTCCAACCTCTACCTTTATGTATTACTAAATACTATAATTTCCTGCACCTGAAGATGGAATTTTAAAAACTCGAACCCGGTCGTGGTTTTAATATTGATACAACTGAAGCGGATCTCTCTGAATTAGTGGTCATACAATTAGCAAGTTTCGGAAGTTACGAAAGCACTACGCTACTGACTTCAAAACTTATTGCCAGGTAGTTCTACCTTGACAATATTAATGTTCCAGTCCATGACAAGTAAGATTTTCATATCTTCTCTGGTGTTGCCGAAGTAACGCTGCCCAAGTCTTCCAAGATGTCTTCTTCCTTGAAGATCTTCTGTACATACTTGATACATTTTCCTTTCTTATTGTGTTCGAAGTGCGTGTCGAGTCGAATGAAGACAGCTTTGTTAATATGCTCCATTCCACTCTGTTATTATGTGGAATCCTGTTAAATATTTTTGCTCAGTATTTTTCTTTCATTTAAAAGGAAATTTTCTTTGCTTTTTCTGATTTTGTGAACGCCCATATCCCACAAGCGAATATCAGAATAGGTATGAAAAGATATTTGTGTATGCGAATCTTAATTTCTTGAAACTAGTTCGCTGTTTAACATGTCCAGTAATGTTAAACAACATCTGTTGGTTTTTTGTACTCTACTGTTTATTTCTTCTTTGATGTTGTCTGTATTTATCGAAATTCTAAGATGGGTTACTGTTTCGATTTTTTTTTTGCACCAATTTTAAGAGGTATGGCCTGATGTATTTGATTTAACTGGTGTTAATCGAGGGACTGATGAAACAGTAGTTTAGTCACGTTAAACAAACAATCGTCATCATCGTCACTTCTGTTACTTTCTAGTCCCGTTCCGAGTAAGATGTTATAGAATATTGTCCTGAGTTAATTAATTTCTGTGACAGAATTTGAATAACATTTGCAGTAATCTACAGTAAAATCTCCAGGAAACACCAGCCGGGCGCAAGGCTGGCCACTAGCTTTTCAGATGGGGAAACACAGCCTTGTACACTTCACAAAAGTAAACCTTTGACTACAGGTTTAATGCATCACAAAAGGAGACACTCATGTCATAAAAGGATTTGAGAGTAACAATTTATAGAGGTATCAAGATCACATAGGCCAGGGCCGGCCACGGGGTGCCAAACTTCACGAGTGCAGCTCGTGCTGGCCCCGGTCGTGCCAAGGCTCGGCCTGTCACTCCGGTTTGCTCGGTCCTTCTCACAAGTACACGGAACAGAACAACTTAACTAGAAGAAGGGATCGGTTGGTAGGACATGTTCTGAGTCATCAAGTGATCACCAATTTAGTATTTGAGGGCACCGTGGAGGATAAAAATCGTAGAGGGAACCAAGAGATGAATACACAAAGCAGATTCAGATGGATGTAGGTTGCAGTAGGTACTGGGAGCTGAAGAAGCTTACACAGGATAGAGTAGTATGGAGAGCTGCATCAAACCAGTCTCTCGACTGAAGACCACAACAACAGAAGGGACACATTCTGACAAAGACAATCCAGTCTCCTAAGCTCACTGGTGTTAAAGAAAGTACGAAATATGCAGAATTCATTTTGGCCTTGCAAAAATTAAAAGGATAGTTTTATAAAGGTTCTTAGGATACTGTCAGTCTTACATCTAATTTCAGGTTGTTTTCTAGACCGTCTACCGTTTCAGTTGAGAGCGCGCTGTCCATGTGCACATATAACTGATTGATCAGTAAGATAATTCCACTTTCAACGACAAATGCTTTTTCTTTAAAACTGTCCAGGACGTATACATTGTTTTCCTCAGATAGATTTTCCGAGTCTCGCTTACAAAAGTGATACAATATTTTGATCGACATATTTGTGTGGAAGACGGTTTTTCGAATATGAAACTAAATAAGTCACGATTATGTGACAACTTAAGTGCGAAACTCTGTGAAATTGTCTGCGTCTGTGCATATGCCGATAGTCTGTACCAGATAAAAATTATGTCTTCAGCGCCCCAAATTTGATTAACTGATATTGAAAACTTGTTTTGTTTGCGATCTATGTTGTTGATAAATGTGGAATATAAAAATAATCCGCATGCAGTGCGACTGCACTGTCACTTAAATGTGGCGCGGTCGCTGTTTTCCCCTCTTCCCCCTCCTCCTATTCAAGACAACGTGGCGTGGCGTTGGGGGAAATGTGAAACGAGCCTGAGCGCTTTGGCATTCAGGCTCAGGCATGACCCGCGAGCCAAAATCTTGGCCATCCCAGACATAGCCTCTGTTGTAGGTAAAGCTAACGATAGGCTGCTACTCATTGCTAGGGTATTGGAAAAATGCAGCGTGTAGGCAAATTAGATTGATTACAATATTTGAGGGCATACTGAAAAGTAGTGCCTCCGAATTTCTTACTCTGTTCTCAGTATCGGTTGAGGTACTACATTTCATGCATATTACCTGGTCGAGTTTGCCGCTTTGCTGACTAAGTTGCAAACCTCTGCCGCTAGAGGCCTCCGAATTATAACGTGTAATATGGCGGTGTGTAACGTAACTGTGTCGGTGCATCAGGAACACTAGGCTGTAATCGAGTTTCTCACCACAAAAAACCTGCCTCCAACTGAAATCGGTATTAGAATGAAGACTATGCACAGTGTCGACTGGTACAGTCCTGAATTGACCCCACCCGCTTTCATCTGTTTTCGAACTTAAAGAACACCTTCTAAGACTTCACTTCGATAGTGATGGAGTGGTGCAAGCAGAGGTGAGGTTGTGGCTCGATGAACAAAGTCAACATTCTACAGTGATGGCATCAACAAACTAGTGTCAGGTTGGGAGAAATGTGATGGTCGCTAGGGTGACTGTGTGGGGAAATAAATATGTAAACATAAGTACGAAAGATGTAGAATTTTAACGAAATTTGTTCTATTTAAGAAGCTTTGAGAGTTTTCTCGTAAAAATTTGGGAAACGTTAGTTTTCAGCTTGCCGTCGTACTTCTATGGCCCATATTAGACTACTGCAAAGTGAATGGGACTCATGTCAATTCGGACGAACAGGAGCACTGAGTGTATACAAAGAAGGGCGGTGTGACTGGTGACAGGCTTGTTTGACTACCGGAAGACTAACAGAAATGTTGTAAAACTGTAACTAACAGACACTCACGGAATGATGCCTTATAGCTCACGAGAACTAACAGAAATGTTGTAAAACTGTAACTAACAGACACTCACGGAATGATGCCTTATAGCTCACGAGAACCTGTTTATATAACTTAAAGAACCGTTGTGCAGTGCAGAAACTACGAACCCACCGTCCTCTTCATATCTATCCCGCATACATTATGCGAGTATAATTTCTCAATAACGGTTCGCAATGAGGGGTACAAGCAGTCGGCTTCCCATGCTCCATCCGCGAACGGTATCTACGACCAAGGATCTCTACGTAATTCGCCATTAATTAGATATGTCGAGTCTGACATAAAGAAAACCCTTTGTTCAAGATGTAAGCTGACTAACAAGTTTTCTCAAATTAACTGATACTTGAGACTAACGAGACATGTGGTAATGTGCACAACTGTTATTCATCTTCGGAAAGTGGACAGTCAGCCATTATCTGCTGGTGTTGTAATTTACAAATCTGAATGTCAAACTGGTTGATCGTCACGGAAAAGTTTTCGTTAGTAAGTGGTGTAACTGAACAATAAGTATTTCACTCTGCACCAGAGGAAGCACCATCGGCACCGTCAAGTTGAAACTCTGTAGCGGACAGAAACTTCAACTTGGCTATCACAAAGAACACACGAGAGATAGCGACCGTTGCTTTGATAGAGAATATCGAGAAACAACGGCATGTTTCTTCACGAGTTCGTTTAGTTGGCGCGAAAGCATAACGGAAATGCTCGCCAATCTCCTTCTATACTGCACAAGCCAGATTAAGGTGTGTGACAGAAGGTACTGTATGTACCGTTGCCGCTTCCCCCCTGTCCTCTTCTAGTTCGCGGGAAGGTTGATTGCTGATAAGCTTTCATACGAGCTCGAATCTCTCTAATTTTACCATCACGGTCTTTTCGCAAGATATACATTGGAGAAAGCAATATTTTAATTGAATTCTCTAGAAGCGTACGTTCTCGGAACATTAACACTGTAGCACACCGTGATGCGTTGCAAAATTACTCTCTTACAGCGTCTGCCACCGGAGTTACGAGTAGCTATGCATCTCCGTGACTTTTCGTAGCCACTAAATCAACCTGTAACGAAACGCATTGCTCTTCTTTGTATCTTTCCTACTTCCTCTCTCAATCTTGTCTGGTAAGATTTCCCGAGTGACGTGCAATATTCAGTTATCGGTCGAACGAATGTTTTGTAGGCTGCCTACTTTGTGAATAGACTACATGTCTTGAAGATTCATCCAACGAATCTCGATCTGGCATCTGCCTATCCTACAATTAGTTTTATTCCGTCGTTCCGTATTAAACCCCGCCGTATGCATACTCTCAGAAACATTTTGGACCTGACTGCTTCAAATGATTGTTCGGCAAATCGTGCAATCATACAATAAAGCGTCTTTCTGCACCGTCCGTCTTGACTGCCTGTAACGTCGGCAGCCCGCGTCACAGGACACAGATGCGGGATGCCTGCAGCACAGCGAGTGAAACCAAAGCGCATGTTTACAGTACGACCTAGGCAGCTGCCGGATACGAAAACAGCCTCGTGTCTCAGCCCACGGCCGTCAGAGTGGGCTACTTGAGCACTGGAAATTCACAGCAGCGCCAGAGGTCACGATCAACAAGCGAACTATTTTCCTACGTCACTCATGTGATCGAAAATAGTCCCAATAGAGCCATCCGCCAACCGGCCTTATAAACCGGTGCACCGCCGGCCAAAAGGCGATCGACACGCCGTCCAGACTTGTAGGCATCTGTCTTCACGGCCGCACCATCCATGCCCCTCGTCAACTTGTGGCCGCCGCTCGTGGTGTAGTGGCTAGCAGCCGGCATGGTAGCTCAGCGTGCTTGGTCAGATGGTTAGCCGCCCTCTGTAATAAAAAAAAAAAAACTGAGTTAATAGGCCGGCCGCGGTGGTCTCGCGGTTCTAGGCGCGCAGTCCGGAACCGTGCGACTGCTACGGTCGCAGGTTGGAATCCTGCCTCGGGCATGGATGTGTGTGATGTCCTTAGGTTAGTTAGGTTTAAGTAGTTCTAAGTTCTAGGGGACTGATAACCACAGCAGTTGAGTCCCATAGTGCTCAGAGCCATTTGAACCATTTTTTGAGTTAATAGATCAACAATGAACTTAAAAGGGTGTCTTACGACGTCCGCGCTGGTCAGATGCAACGAACGAAAACGAACAAAATGTAATTAAAAAAAGAAAAGAAGCGTTGCTGCCTGTGGATCACGGGGACCCGGCTTCGATTCACGACTGGATTGGGGATTTTCTCTGACAGGGGACTGGGTGTTTGTGTTGTCTTCATCGTTTCATCATCTTCTTCATTCGTGGCTAGATCGGACTGAGTAAAAAACTGGACTGTGTAAAAATTGTTACTTTGTACGGGCGCTGATGACCGCGCAATTGAAAGCCCCACAAACCAATCATCATCATTATCGTCCGCTTGTAGTTCCGGATCATCAGAAGTGGTAGCTTCGGACTGTGACTCAAGAGTGTCGTGTAACTGCAGTGTGGCCTATCTGGACAGCTTTGTGGTAATGCTGTGCCGCCCACTCACTAGTAGTTCCGTTTCCGTCTTTTCTTTGCTGGACTTTCTCGAGACAGAGACTTGTGAGGAAAACATTTTATTTCGTTATTCTTCTGTTATGAGATCGGAAGTGGGGATCCATACATTTCTTGCTCGAATGTTGTTTTTGTTTCCAATTACTTTGTCGACATCAGCAATGTTCTTGTTTATTGGTGTTTCCCAATAAAACCAGGTTGAGGAATGACGACCGAGTTTTGTCTCTGCTACCGCAGATACACGAATTTCTGCCTCTTTGTGAGGAATACACTACATTTGTTTATGATGTGTATCAATTACCAATCATTGCACCAAGCCTCGATCATCTGCAGGTCTTCATGAATTTTCCAAAGTTGCGAATTCACTGTGGCCAACAACATCATAAGTGAAAATCCTCTCGGGACTTCCGACGTCATATGTGCTGTGAAAAATTAAGTGTACTCTATTAGTCCTTTGTGGTACGCACGAAGTTACTTTTGTGTCTGAAGATTTCTATTAGCTGAAAATTGTGTGCTCTGTTTGCTAGAAATTCGTCACTCTGATCACACAGCCGATCTCATACTTCTTACGTTCGTATTTTTTTCATCAGAAGGTAGTCAGGAACTACATCTAACGCCTTTCGGAAATCAAGGGCCGTGGCGTAAATCTGGGATTCGGTATCTACTGCTTATTGAGTCCCGTGTGCGAGCAGGGTTATACAGTATCACTGTTTTTGGAACCTATGTTGATTCCTACAGAGGAGATTTTCTATCTTCAAAAATTGCGTAATAAACGACCATAACGTATGCTCCAAAATACTCCAACAGACTGACTTCATATGTTTCAGCGCTGTAACAGGGCTGTACGAGAGCGGCCTGAGCTAGCGAGGCGAGCGCATCGCTGCCGTTGCGCGCTACGCTTACTCGGCCGTTGAGAGCTCGTGAAGAGGTTTCTGTGCTGTGGGCGCCGCGGAGAGCAAATTGTCGTGCGTTGTTTTCACAACGCGTGCAGATTGTCGTGTTCCGCGCCTCGCAGCATGGGAAAGAAGGGTGCGCAGAGGAAGGCTGCCGCTACGAAGGGTCCTTCGGTTGTGCAACTCACTGAGTCTGCCGACCGTGCAAGGAACTCCCGAGAAGACGAGTCGCGGCCTGTCCCCCCTTTGTACGTCAAGTGCAAAGACGGGTGGACAGCGCTGTTCGACACCATGACGAATTGCGCTCGGAACGAGGTGGTCTACGAGTCTGTCGATACAGACTCGCTGATCTCCGTTCGGGCTGCAAACGACGCCGAACACCGCGCGATCAAGGTCGCAGTGTCCGACCACATCGTCGACGCCCCGCCGGCGAGTGAGAAGGCACCTTCCGTAGGAAGGATGAAGACGACCGAGGCACTCCTCAGGGGGTTACCTTGGTGCTGTGATGAGGCAGCGGTCCGGGAAGGGCTGCTGCGAGCCGGGTTTGGTAATGCAACCGCAAGGTTGCTCAACCGGACCAACAGGAAGAGGGCGCCGCTCCATGCCGTGACCGTGCAAACGGTCGACGGCGGGAGCGACATCTTAGACTTGCGGAAGTTGCTGGGCTTCCCGGTTACCACAGAGGCTCTCCCGACCGCCACGGACCCTCAGCCCCAGTGCTTCAGGTGCCAGGGCGAGGGCCATGTTGCGAAGTATTGCCGCAACGCGGCACGGTGCGTCAAGTGCTCAGGCGAGCACGACAGCCGCGCCTGCGACAGCGGCAGCAACGTTCTGCCGACTTGTGTCCGGTGTGGCGGCCCGCACGTCGCCAGTTGGCGCGGTTGCGCGGCTTTCTCAAGCCGCAACCGTGCCGGGGGCGGCGAGGCGGTCGCGACCGACGCAGCGGCAGAAGCGAAGACGACGTCGGAAACGGCGTAGGGCGCAGAACAGCCCGGCGCAGCTGAGGGACGGCGCAGTAGCAGCTCCACCTGCCAGGGGCAGGGACGACCGCTCGGAAACGGGCAGTCAGGACGCAGCTCGCGCTCCCGAGGAGAAATGTGACCTCGAACTCGGCACCGCCGTGAAGGAGGCCACTGAAGCCCTCAAAGCCGTCATGGCGGCAGAGAGGGCTGCCTTCGCAGCCGCCGTGGCTGCAGAGAAGGAAGAGGCCTTGAGGCAACTGCGAGCAGTCTTCGCCCAAGGCCTCAGAGCAGCAGTACCTGCGAACACTCCTGCGACCTCGCAGAAGGACGTTCGCGCTCCTGTCCCAGCGGTTGCCCCAGCAGCACCTCAGGTGAAAGGTGCAAAGAAGAAAACCGCCGCCCCAGCGGAACCGGTGGCAACGCCGACTGCTGCGGGAGCGGGCCCCGCAAGGGATCGAGAAGCCAAAAGGGCAGCCTTCATCGCACAAGCGCGAGCGAACGGCCTGACCTCCTCCGACGCTGAATTGGCGCAGCTCTCTGAACAAGCGGAGCTCCTAGAAGCTGCAATGCAGAAGAGCTGCCCTGTGCAGTAGAGGAGGACGCTGAACGGTAGCCGACCGCCGCCGTTCTGCACCAGCCTGATGAAGCTTTACCAAGTCACTGACGACAAGGCGCAGCAGAGGGCCTAACAGCAACGCATGCGTTGCCGCGCCGAACTCTTCTGTTGCAGGGAGGAAGCCACTGCGGCCGGCCAGGAGACTACAAGCGAGCCCAGCCGCAGCACCCGGACTGACCCAGCTAACGAACACGCAGCACATAGGTAACGATGCACGATACCTCACACTAACCTTACCTTACCTTGCATACTCTGTCGCAGCTACCAAGCCGCTACTGCCCTTACTACCCGTCCTACTCTCGCAGAGGTTTTCTTCCCTTGGCGCTGGCCTTGACACTTTTTTTCCTCTGCCCTTACAACCGCTACCCTTCAATCGTTTTCGACCACTTCTATCTCCTGATGGACCCTGTTAATGAGTAATCTTACCCAGACGCATGGATAACATCACAGCCCGCATCCTGTGACGCCTGATTCAAAAACTAACATGTTTACGGAGGTGACAGTAGAACTTTTGGTTTGGTCACCACGTTGGTGTGGGCGTGGAGGGGCCCCATCCTTTGGCAGAGCTGTACATCATGGAATGGCTTACTGTTAAATTTCCAAGAGCGAATATTCGAAGAAAGGTCGCGTAGCATATTAATTCCTCCTATCTGCATCTCGCGAAAAGGAAATGACGATAATTAGGGAAATTAAATTTCATTCGAAGACTTCCCGAAATCCGTACTCCTCACTAACCAATCGTGAATGTAACAGGATAGGGCGATATGAGTGTATCACCGAAAGTATCCTCCGCCAAGCTCCGTAACGTGACTTGCGGAGTAGAGATGTAGACCCAGACGGTCACTCTCTTAGCAGTGACAAGGATCTGACTACAACACATCCTAGCGGACAAATAGACAATATTTTTCTTATTTCTACGAGTATCTTTCCGTTAAAGCACTTACTTAAGGATGAAACTATTCGTCTCTGAACTGAATAGTGAATAAAGTTGCTGAAGAGTGCAACAAAAGTTCTTCGGTAAAGAATCATTCCGTTAGTATCGCTGATATTTGAGATAATCACGGAAAATCTCAGGCAGAACGTAAAATCATCATCTCTTACAAGACTCCATATTTAAAAATAAAAAAAAAGACACAAAATGTATTGTCTCCAAGAAATAATACTGGGCTACAGCTAAACGGCTGAAGCAGTGGTAGTTCATCGACTTAGTCGTTGCTATATAACTACCTTCCTTTATCAGAATCGAACATCCGTCAATCGCGAAGTTGTACTAGTATAAACAGAGTATTCGTTCCCTTTTAACACGACTAACGGATAAGACTGATCACTGACTCCTTGGACAGTCATTCTTACTTTCACCGCCGGCCGGAGTGGCCGTGCGGTTAAAGGCGCTACAGTCTGGAACCGAGCGACCGCTACGGTCGCAGGTTCGAATCCTGCCTCGGGCATGGATGTGTGTGATGTCCTTAGGTTCGTTAGGTTTAATTAGTTCTAAGTTCTAGGCGACTGATGACCTCAGCAGTTGAGTCGCATAGTGCTCAGAGCCATTTGAACCATTTGAGCCTTACTTTCACTCACCGACACATGCAAGCAATTCAGAGGTGGGCTGCTATATATGCTACCGTTAGGTTTCAACAACACTTAAGTGTTACGGAGATGCTTTGGGAACTCAAATGGGAATCCGTGGAGGGAAGGATACGTTTTTTTTTTCGAGAAACACTACTGAGAAAATTTAGAGAACCGGCATTTGAACTGACTGCTGAACGATTCCACTGCTGCCAACATACACAGTGTGCACAAGGACCATGAAGATAAGATACGAGAAATTAGGACTCATGCAGAGGCATATTGACAGTTGTTTTTCCCTCGCTCAATTTGCGAGTGGACCAGGAAAGGAAATTACTAGTACTGGTACATGTACCTTCCACCACGCACCGTATGGTGGCTTGCGGAGTATCTATGTAGACTTAGATGTAGATGCACACAGTCCAGAGTACTGACGCTTAGGTGTTTCATGACGACCAACAATACGATGCCTGAAAGAGTCTGTTCATTACCAATGTACACGCGCTTCCGCAATATGGTATGCACATATGAGACGATGTATCTCCTGGCCGTGTACCTAGATCTTCCCTCCGTTGTACCCATAAATCTTATACAGGCAGTCAGTTCCACCAATCTCCCTAGTTGAAGTTACAGGCTGTCAGTCGAGTTTAGGTTACGTCGTTTCCCTTCTGTTCTTATCAGTAATGAAATGGGTAATCTGTCTCAGCGACGAAGGGTAGAAAAAACTGGAGCCGTGCCGCTTCTAAAGAGCAGATCATGCGCCATGGGCGTAATATATCTCAGATATCTTCACTGCACTTTATGAAGTCAGACCGGAATCGATAGTAATGACGATTATTCTTCTGACTGGAGACGTTACGTTCACAGGTTGACTGGAAACTGAGTTCAGTACTCTACATATCAAACCATATATACACAAAAAGAACGTAATACCTGTCGACATTCAACGCTACTTCAGCATAGTTATTTATAGTTCAAAACAACAAAGTGTGAATGCATGACGATGCACTTATTTATAGTTTCAATATTGTATACTCTGTGTGTGTCTTGAAATAAAGTAAGTTTTTTATAAGGACTGTGTCTCTTTTGAATTGTATTAACTTATCTCATCATTTCTGTCACTAGCACTAGATATTCCCAGTGGCAACACAAACGTTTAAATATTGCAAGGCATCGTCCACTGAATTAGATCAAGTTTTGCATTTCTTCGCAGTTGACATCATGATCCAGATACGTAACATCTGAGAATTTTCTGTAAAATATTTCTAGTTTTCACCAGTTATTTTCAGGTGTACAGATTCTAAACCTTTTTCAACTGAAATACCTAATTCGTAATCTGTGTGTTTGTTTGTTATTTTTGTATATGACGTGGTCTTATGCAAACCATTGGTCTCCTGGTGTTGGATACATCTTTTCATATGATGACAATTGGCTTATAAATTATTCAGTGTAATTTACTTCAAGAAATAAATACTTCAGACACTTTATTAGTAGCTGTGCAAAAACAGTTCATATGCAAACACTGTCTTGCTTTCATTTAAACTATGAAATCTTCAGATGCCGCCAAAGAAGATTATAGACATCGTTCAGTGATACTGCTGAAAAAATGCACAATTTGCCTACAATGTTGGTAACTGAAACCACAAGACCACGAAGGCGGCTTGGACTAAACGCCAAACGGGCCATACTGCTTGAATGCATAAATGATTGGTATTTCAGTACGCACGCGAAAATCGGGTGGGAACGGGACCACCTATGCACAATACTATAGTCCCACATCTCTGACGTCCATCCGTACACAAGACCTCAAAAAACAATAGGTACCGACACCCAGATTGATGTGCTCCTTGACTTCCGAAAAGAAATCGATGCAGTTTCGCACTGCCACGAAATTAACAAAATAAGACCGTACGAAGCGTCAGACCAGCTGTGTCATTGGATGGAAGAGTTTCTAGCAAACAGTACTTTCCCAGCAGAGAGAAATCAGACGTAAAACAAACTTACGGGGTTTCCCAAAAGAGTATTACAGTACAATTACTTTTCATAGTATATGTGAATGACATCGTGGATAACGTCCGAAGTTAACTGAGGCTTTTCGCAGATGATGCTGTCATATAGAATGAAGTTGCAAGGCTAGAAAATTGTAGCGAAATGAAGGAAGACCTGCAGATGATCAACCCTTGATGCAGGGATTGGCAATTGATATTCGCCATAAAGAAATGGTATGCGTACGGATCGATATAAAGTGGTACGACTACATCAAATTAATCACAGGAAAGGTAGATGCCAGACCGAGATTCATGAGAAGAATTTTCAGGAAGTGTAATCCACTCACACAGTAAGTAGCCAACAAAACCCTCGATCGACCAATACTTGAATATAGCTCGTCAGTCTGGGATCCGCAGCAGATAGGACTGATAGATGAAACGGAGACTATCCAAAGGTGAGCATCGCATCGCAGTGGTGCTTAGTCAACTCCAGTGGCAGATGCTGCAAGAGAAGCATTTTGCATCACATCACGGTATGCTATGGTGTAAAAGGTCCGAGAGCATACCTGTCTGGAGGACTCAACCAACATTTTGTTTCCTCATATATCTAGTGAAAAGACCATGATGGTAAAGTTAGAGGGATTTGAGGTCACACTGAAGCTTACCAGAAGTCGTTCTTACCGTGAACTGCTCATGACTTAAATGGAGAAGGGGATGTGCAATTGGTAGACGAAGTATCCTCCCCAATTTTCTGAGTATATGCGAATGCTATTAGGAAAGTAAATTCCGATCTAGAGCGAAATGTAAACTACTGTGAAAAGTCTATGAAGCTTTGCGCAGACGTATTGGGCAGTGTCTCTAGTATGCCCCTCGATCGCGTCACATCGTTCTTTCCCGTTCTGAGCCCACACTGAGCACATAATGGTGCGTAGAAAATAGTGTCTCAGTCAGGTCCTGGTGACAGATTTCACCGGATGTATTGCAGCCCACATAACAACTGTCATGCGTTTCCTTCTTCACTACAATTCTCTGCACCACTCCACAACCGCAATGAAGGTGTTCCTGCAGCGTTTACGATGGGAAGTGTTTGATCGCTCACAATTCAGCCCGTAATTCGCTTCCCCTGAGTTTCAACTCTGCCCGCATGAACCGCTGCCTATGAAGACAACATTGTGGCACAGACAACGAGCTGTAGAACAGTATAGAAAATTGGCGGAAAGCACAGGCGGCTACCTTCTATGGCGAGGATATTGGGAAGTTTGTTAAACGCTACGCAAAGTCGGAGTGGCGACTACGTAGAGAAGTAGCTGGAAGGTGTAACTAACTGTTGCAAACAAAACATTTTTGATTTTCACAGTGGTTCCATTTCGCTACTGATTGCACCTTATTTTCCAAACAGATCTCGTATGTAGATGTAGATGTAACTGTGCATGTAGATGTAGAAGTATTTTTTGTGTATGAGGAAAGATTACTCAGCGGGTTCGTCTTTCTGAAATCGAATTTGAAAGTTGTTTATGAGAAGATCATATTATGCGTCACGGAAGTAAGAAAAACTTCTACCAACACGTGTTGTCATTCGACAATGGAAAGCATCTCGGCCTGTCACTGATCTTTTCGCGTTACTGCTTCTAGCATTGCTCTGGAGCCCCCAAAGACATACATCCTTCACTTGGGCGTGAAGGATCGTAAAGTCTCGTCACGTACCTCGAGTCATGTAATTGGCTTATTTGCAGCTATACAAGTATGTACACGGACAAATTTTTTGCAGTTCATTCTAAAGTAAGGACCTTGTGCTAGGTAACGATAATGGGCTCTATTGTTTACTGCAAGTTAAAACTGCTATAACTACTCTACTGACAATGTTGTTTGACTTTTACTATATGGATGCTACGTTAATTATTGCATCTACTGGGCCTCTTAACCTCGCCGAATATTCTTCAAATGTTACCATCCCTGGCTCGTAGAGGCGAGTACCGAGTTCTGGTCGGAACGCTGCCACGTTGTTGATATTTTATTTCCCATAACCCAAAATCATCCCCACAACGACAAACTCTTAGCTCTCAAAACTAATTTTACATTTGATCTAAATACTTTGTTATTATTACATTTTTGCAAGTATCTATTGTACCTCACAATATGAATGGTTGGGAGCTGAGGGCGTCCACATTCTTCTTACTATCCGCTGAGGACGGTAGGCCGTTCCAGTCCAAGGCGGTTTGAAGAGATGCGGCGTCGCAATGGTTCCCTTGGAAGTCCTGATGAACCTTCAGCAACATAGACACATCAAAAAAAGTTTTGCATCATCTCGGTTCCGAGAGTTTGGAAACCTGTACAGAAAATTGGAATAGAGATCAAAACAAAAATCATTTCGGCCCTTTTTATTGCTCATGAAAACCACACATTGCATGTTGTACCACTATACAGCTATACCTTCAGGGGTGGTGGTCCAGATTGGAACATACATCGGTAGCTCTAATACCCAGTAGCACGTCCTCTTGCATTGATGCATGCCTGTATTCGTATGGCATCAAGGTCCATATTGGCCCACTCCTCAACGGCCATTCAGAGTAGATCCCTCACAGTGGTTGGTGGATCACGTCGTCCATAAACAGTCCATTTCAATCTATCGCAGTCATTTTCGATAGGGTTCATGTCTGGAGAATATGCTGGCCACTCTAGTCGAGCAATGTCATTATCCTGAAGGAAGTCATTCACAAGATGTGCTTCATGGGGGCGTGAATTGTGGTCCATGAAGACGAATGCCTCGCCAATATGCTGCCGATATGGTAGAACTCTCGGTCTAAGGATGGCATTCACGTATCGTACAGCCGTTACGGGACCCTCCGAGACCTCCAGCGGCGTACGTCGGCCCCAGGGATCCTCCACCTTGCTCCACTCGCTGGACAGTGTGTCTAAGGAGTTCAGCCTGACCAGATTGTCTCCAAACACGTCTCCCACGATTGTCTAGTTGAAGTCATATGCGACATTAATCGGTGAAGAGAACGTGATGCCAATCCTGAGCGGTCCATTCGGCTTGTTGTTGGGGCCATCTGTACCGCGTTGCATGCTGTCGTGGTTGCAAAGATGGACCTCACCATGGACGTCGGGAGTGAATTTGCGCATCATGCACACAGACTGAGTCGTAACACGACGCCCTGTGGCTGCACGAAAAAGGTGCTGGCGTTGCTGTCAGAGTTACTCCGAGCCATAATCCGTAGGTAGCGGTAATCCACTGCAGTAGTGGCCTTTGGGCGGCCTGAGCGAGTCATATCATCGACAGTTCCTGGCCGGCCGGTATGGCCTAGCGGTGTTTGTTTTGAGAGCTAAATGCTTAAAGCAATTATTCTGTAATAATATTGTTATGATGTATATTCTTTGCACTTTGCGATTATGTCTTCACTTCTGCTATACGAACCTTGCACCCAGCTGATTCCAGACGCCATATTTGTTTGCAAATGTGGCAGTATACATGTGATGTGTTACGACAGCAAAAGGAACCTGTGATCACTGAAGGTACTGTAGTTTACTTATTTAATGTTTACCATTAGATATCAGTTTAATTTTTCGTCAAAAGTAATCCTAAACCATATTCTGAAATAGCGTCTCGTTTCTCCACTAGGCAGTGCCACAAGTTCCTCCAAAAATCGTAACACAACACACACACAAATGTAATACTTACTAATGTAAATCCACTCGATGATGGATGTTTAAACCTTCGAAACGCGTCGTGGAAATAAATAAAACGGTGACTGGTAACAGTGAACTTGTTGTTTCATTTAATGTCAGTAACAGTCACGGTAAAGCCTAACCTAAAAATGTTCGCATTTGAAGTTCTATGGGACTGATGATCTCAGATGTTAAGTCCCACAGTGCTCAGAGCCATTTGAACTATTTTTTTGACAGTTCCTGTTTCTCTGTATCTCCTCCATGTCCGAACAACATCGCTTTGGTTCACTCCAAGACGCCTGGACACTTCCCTTGTTGAGGTCCGTTCCTGGCGCAAAGTAACAATGCGGACGCGATCGAACAGCGGTATCGACCGTCTAGGCGTGGTTGAACTACAGACAACACGAACCGTGTACCTCCTTCCTGGTGGAATGACTGGAACTGATCGGCTGTCGGACCCCATCCGTCTAATAGGCGCTGCTCATGCATGGTTGTTTACATCTTTGGGCGGTTTTAGTGACATTTCTGAACAGTAGAAGGGACTGTGTCTGTGATACAATATCCACAGTCAACGTCTATCTTCAGGAGTTCTGGGAACCGGGCTGATGCAAAACTTTTTTAATGTTGTAATATTTTTCAACTTATTAAGAATGTTAAATTACCGCTTATTTCTACTACATTGTAGCAGTTTCTTGAATGCCTGTCTCAAATTTGGAGAAACTGCATTGGATATCGGTCATTCGGAGGTGACGTGTTCAGAAGATCGTCCACCTATCCACAGTTACACGCTGGTGTTGCCCATTCGCGTGTCTTGCAAAGACAGGCATGGTAGAGTCCGCGCCCTGTTACGGAGTGCACTAGTCATATCGTGAGACTGTGCTCCTTTACTATTTACTTCTCCTCAACGCCGGATAACGTTTCATATGTCTTTCAATCTGTGCCACAGGTATCCCACCTTTCCTGCAACAGCACTATGGGCTTAGACTTAATCTGCTTGTTCGTCTATCGCGAAATCAAGGGAGCAGAGCCCCGTGACCATCTGTAACCGGTCACTGGCGGGTTCTCTACGCATCAGCACTCTTTTCTACACCATCGTAATTGTCACGGCGGGATTAACCAACGTGAGTCTGTGGACCAAGACGCCGGAACCATAGCGCACGATTAACTGAGGTATGTTGTTGTGATATATCGTCACCAGTCTAGGGGAAGTGTGAAACCCACTATGGTCAATGGATATTAGTATATTCAGCACATACAATGCTCTTTTTGATATTGCGCTCCCTGATGTTGCATCGTTCATCTATAATCACTTTTAGGTATCTGGTCTCCTTTTGCCTTCAAAATGTTGTGTTACTGACCCTGATGATCAATTTTTCCTTGAGGAAGCTTTAAATTGATTTTTGTGATGCTATTGCGAGTCTGGAATCCTTGCACCATTTTGATACGATGTTCATATTAGTACCACGCACGTGCCGGCTTCGTCTTAAATATGTGAGCTCAGTACATTTTCGACATCATTTACCTGAAGATGGCCAGAAGGCTCTGCTCCGAAATATCGTGGCAGCAAGTTGCGTGATGTATCCAGGTGGAGGTGCGCATGCGCTGCTCGCCTTATCGAAATAAAATCAACGGCACACTCACCTTCACCAAGTCAATGAGTGCGCTGTTGCCGAAGGTTGTATTTCCACTGGTCATTTGATGAAATGTAATGAAACAATAGCTGTGGCCCATATGTCAAACTTCTGGAGCTCCATCGTAAACACGTCAGTGGAAATACGACTGTTTGAGTTCCTTATCAATCGTGACGGCGACTTTAGTCAAATTCAACGTGGAATCTTACCATAGAGGAACTTCGTGCTCTAAATAGCTGGCGTCCTTCTGCGATTTTGCCGTACGAAGACAATCGATTTACTACTGATGAGCTCACCTGGCGTCTTCTATGGTTGTCTCGTGGATGCCGTTGGTATATATTGATGTCTCTATTGGATTCTTCTTCTCATCAGGTCACGAGTTCGTTGCTCATATCCTGAATGGTGCAAGGAGGAACAGTGATGCAAAATAAAATTCCAAATTATTATTCGGCTGAAATAAAGGAACAGACACTGACTTAGGATCCCAGAAATTCTTCTCCAGATATATTCAAACTTTACCATGAACAGAAAGTAGACGCATAAAGCCAGTAAAAGTAAATTTTGAGACTTGAAATATTTCCTAAACACCGAGAATGACAGTCTCATTGCACGCATAACATTTAGTTCATATATCTTCCGGAAATATCACACGAAACATGTCAGTGTCCTTTCACTTACAACATGCGTCTTTACATCTGCCAGTCCCGATCGCGACTCCTGCAGACGCTTGAACTGTTCTCTAGCGATCCGAGAAACAAGCTTTCCTAGTCACCCCACATTTGACGACTAGCCAGGATTTCAGGCACAATTATAGGATGCTAGGCATGAACCTGTAAGGGATCCACGGTCCCTTCCTCAAAGACAAGCATACTTAACTTCTAGAGGCTGAGGGTACACTAAGAATTGATGGTCAAGCGCCGAACGCACCCACCGATTGCCACTGTTGTCAGGTGCAGCTGGGTCAGTGATATCGGAATGTTGTAGCAGGAGACATATCTTACCAGGTGAATGTGTGTTCCTGTCGGCGTTGGTTGACTAATCAGCGAACCAGAAGTCGGAAGTAATATGCCGAATCGTGGCCAAGTATTTCTACCAAAAACTAATTATAAAGACGGAGTGCCGATACTCCGTGTTCGCGTCTACAGCGCCGGCCCATGGACAGTAGTGAGGATAGTGTGTGTAGATTATTGTAACTCTGTGTGAAAAAATTTCGAAGTATGTGATGTTTGTTAAGAGTAAACATGAATATACATATATGACTACAGTAGTGACTGTATTTAACGAGAATATATATAATTTTAGTTAGCGCAAACGTTTGCAACTTTGATTAATGCAAAGCTTCTAATCTTTGAATATAGCATTACTGAGCTGCCAAAATCCAATGGAAACAACTCCTAGACCGTTTAAAACCGATCAGCACTTATCCATTAGATTACAGTCATTAAAATAAAGGCTAGGCTACTATATTATTCATTCACTGACAATACCAAATTTAATAAGGAGCGTTTTATCTTGTTTACTGTGCCTAGGACATGTTCTTAGAATCGAACAATAATGAACATTAACCTGTGGAGAGCGTATTACAACGTAAATTTGGAAGTAAAAACTCGCCAGAAGGAATAATACTGTATTCTTTCGAATGTACAGTGCGAGAATATCTTATATATCGAGAACAAACGTGTGTACATCACATCAAACAGTAGAATCTGCGTTAATGAACAGTGTCTAAAAGTGTAAACGTTAAAATCCGCGTAGTAAACTGTGATATTCGTACACTAAACAATGACACATGTGGAAATTATCTCGCCTAAACATGCCAAACATTTGTCAGGAGCTCCACAGATAAGTGTTTTCTTGTAATTTTATTCCAGAAATTGTTTTCTAAATGGTTAAGATCGGATGGTTTTTCGTGGATGATGTGTAAGATGTACGCTAGCTCGCGTGACAATGCAATATTGAGTGACATTACGTAACCATGCTGGGGCAAAGTGCACACACATGATCCGAACTGAAGGGTGGGGAATAGTAAGGTGATTTGCACGCCGCTAGACCTGATTTACGCACGGAATTTGGACATCGCAGACGAACTATACTGTGCCTTCCGATATTATGGGCTTCAAGTGACAATAGTAGGAACAGCAACAGCCGACCTCGACGTCTAGTGACAAAACTGCAACCAAGACAACAGCTGCGCCAGCGAGTGGCTTTGTTTTGTTTCTCATATTTCATATCAGTAGATTGATAGGGATAAAAATGGAATAGTTATTAATTTATGGAATGTCTTATCTCTGTGTGGTGCCTAAAATGATCTAAAATGATGGTGGTGGTACGGACGGCAGAAGTCCCTGCTGACAGGACGGAAAACCAAAGGCGCAGCTGAAAGAAGTCAAATGAGTGTTTTCGCGATGTGCTGCAAGAAAGCAAGTAGTGGGAGGCATATAATAGTACCAGCTGAATATAAGTCCTCATTGTGGCGTGTTGACCCCTAGCAAGCCGGAAGAAATATGCCGAATGGTGTCCAGGTATTTCTACCAAAATGTGATTATACACTGAAGAGCCAAAGAAACTGGTACATCTGCCTAATGTAGGGTAGGGCCCCCGCGAGCACACCAAAGTGCCGCAACACGACGTGGCATACTTGTAGGTATATGAAACTTTAGAATTTTCCAAATGTATTAAAAACTGTGGTAAAAATTGAGATATTAACTACAAAATTTGAGTTTTTGTAAATATGAAGTTTAAAATGTAACAGCTCATTCATTTTCTCATAAATTAAATAAATTCTAGAGTTTCATACACCTGTAAGTATCGTTAGTATGCTGTGCAAAATTCATCGAAAAATCCCCCTTACATACGAAGAAAGGTGTACCTATAGCAAGAAATGCAGCCAATAGTAAGTAAATCACTATAGATCAGGTGTCACGGAACAGTTTACTGAAGCAGTTCGCTAATCTTACTGTGCTATTATCATCGACGTCTACTCCTGACTGCCAATAAATGTTAGTGTAATTTGACATGAACGCAAAACAGTATATTAGATTCACTATCAGACATGCACACTAATAAATATTTAGTGTATCTGGCATCAAATAACTCAAAACACTGCAAGTAAAATTAAGGCGTTGTCACGATTACAACTTGTAGATATTCGATGTACAACAGAAACATTACACAGACGATTATGAGTCAAAGAAATTTTCGTCTACAGGAGTAAGTCAGTTATCGTCCTGGTACATGTCAATTGTTATTGTTTAAACTTTGCAGGTAATTGTAATTAAATCAGAACTCAAAATATGTAATGGTTTTCTACGTTATTTCAAATATTTGCATTATCCCAGACAGTCAATTTGAAATAGCAATACCGTTTGATTCTGACATGAAAGTTGTGAGTACTATCAGATTCTGATGTCCTGATAGCGCAAATTAAGACGGCTCTATTGGCGCACACTGTGAAACTGTACACGTGTCTATGTGAAACTTTTACTCCAAATTTTCATTCGAACGTTCCGTGAATAATATACCATTTCTTAAGGTCAAAATTACACAGACGGTACAGAAGCCTAAAATGAGTATATTGAGCTAAAGGACGAATTGTCGGAACTGAATATTTATGATGGGAAAATTTGGAAATTTGTGGTAAGAGATTATGGGACCAAACTGCTGAGGTCGTCGGTCCCTAAGTTTACACACTACTTAATCTAATTTAAACTAACTTACTCTAAGAACAACACACAACACAGGACTCGAACTTCCGACAGGGGGAGCCGCGCATTTCTGATTGTATGAGGACTTGAATGAGCCCTGCGAGTGAGGTACGAGTTTGTAAATGTCTTCTGTTTCATAACAAAGTTTCTTGTCGCAATGAATTTGGTGGCGCCACTTTATTAAATGTCCACAGTATCATCACTGTTTGTAGTTTATGAATGGTTGTCGAATATGGAGCTTCGCTCTTTGGAAGAGCTTGCAAATATACGTAGAATGCTTGATTCAGGAAGTTGTAGTCTCTGGAAAGCCGCACAGTTGGTTCAAATGGCTCTGAGCACTATGCGACTTAACTTCTGAGGTCATCAGTCGCCTAGAACTTAGAACTGCAGCGCCTAGAACCGAACAGTTGGGAATAAATGTTTCGCAATATATGTCATCCTAATTGGATAAAATTATTTCCGTGGAGTGTGATGTGGTCTCAGTCTGAAGACTGGTTTGATGCAGCTCTCCAAGTTAATCTATCCTGAGAAAGCCTCTTTATGGCTGCTTAACCACTACAAGCTACTCCCACTTAGACCTGCTTGGTCTGCCTCTGCATTTCTACAGCCCCCGTTCCACACCCCTCACATGTCTCTCCGCAACAAAACTGATGACTCCTTGATGCCTCAGGATGTTTCCTATCAATCGATCCCTGTGTTTTAATCAAGTGGTGCCACAAATTTCTCTTTTCTCCAATTCGATTCAGTACCTCCTCATTTGTTATTCTATCTAACCAACTAATCTTCAGCTATTTTCTATAGCACCTCATTTCAAAAGCTTCTACACACTGCATGTCTGAACTCCTTCTCATTAAGGTTTCACTTTCGTACAAGGCTACACTACACATAAATACCTTCACATAAGGCTTCCTAACACTTACTTTGATATTAACTCTTAACAAGTTCCTCTTTTTCAGAAATGTTTTTCTTGTTGCTGGCAGTTTTCATTTTATATCCTCCTTACTTCAGCCATCATCAGTTAATTTGCCACCTAATCAAAACTCATCAGACATTTTACTGTCTCATTTCCTAATCTGATTCCCATACCATCGCCTGATTTAATTCGACTACTTGATTTCATTTATAATATCTTTTCAAGACACTATTCATTCCTTCTAACCGTTCTTCAAAGTCTTTTGCCGTTCCTGACAGATTTTCATTGTCATCGTCAGAGCTTGAATTTGTTTTTCTTCTCCTTGAACTTCAATTCCGTTTCCAAAATTACCCTGCGTTTCCTTCTCAGTTAAGTCAATGTACAGATTTAATAACTCCTGAGTTATGTTACAACCCTGTCTCATCCCTTTTTCAACTGCTGCTTCCCTTTCATGTCCTTCGATTCGGATAATTGGTGTGTGGTTTCTGTTCAAGCTGAAGATAACTTTTCGCTTCTCGTATTTTACGTGCGCTGCCTCCAGAATTTTATGGAGTGTAAACTAATCAACAGTGCCAAAAACTTTTTCTAAATTTAGAAAGTGTATCAACTTATGTTTGCCCTTCTTCGGATATCTTCTAAAACATCGTAGGGTCAGTATGACCTCACGTGTTCCTACATTTTTTCAGAACGGAAACTGCTCTTTCCTAGTGATGGCTTCTACCACTCTCTCGATTCTTCTGTAAACAAGTCGTCTCAGTATTTTGCAACCATCATCAATAAATCTGACGATTCGTCGGTATTCACACCTGTGAGCACCTACCTTCTGTGGAATACGAATTACTACATGCTTCTTGAAATCTGAGAGTATTTCACCTATATGATACACCTAGGTCAGATGGTGGAATAGTTTCGTCATGGCTAGCTCTCCAAGGCTCTCAGTAATTCTGAGGGCTTTTCGTTAACTTCAGGGGCCTTTTTCGACTTAGGTCTTCCGGTACTCTGTCAATTTTCCTTCTATCTCATTTTCACCTGCCATTTTTCATGTTAAATGCAGTCTTCGAAGAATATAGTGTGGACTGTACTAGTGGAGCAGCAAGTACACTTCATCACACGCAACATTCCGAAACAATGAGGGCAAATGATTTTGAAACAGGGTTCGAATCCAGCAATCGATTAGGCCGTAAGAGCTGAGATGAAATTGGAAACTGTCACTCAGTTGCTATAAGCTTAAGATCTTGCTGGAAGTAGACGTTGCTTACATCAACACAGAAACAATATTCCTTTCAGAGCTTCAGTTCCTTACTTCGTATTACTCAGTCTACGTCTGCATTATTTTGACCCTAAAGGCCTGTATCGCACTGTATACTATTGCCCCACCAGCTAAATATCATGCGAATTAACATGGTGTATCAGATACCAGTTACTATAAAACGCGTGCAGAACTGGACAGCAGAATCTGAGGAGTATCGCGATACCATTTTTCGTTCGTGGGAGCGAAATTAGTGATACGAGCAGCCATCAGTACCGGCAATGCGTCCGTCAGCTGCCGTCAGCGGCGCATCTTTTAGTGCATAAATCCGTTCACAGAGTGCGCGCGGCTCTGTCATCTGCAGACGGCGTGCCGAGCCGAGCAAACAAATGAGAGTATAGCCGCCGCTTGCTCCCACTTTTCTAACGGATGTGCGGTTGAGGAAGACGCGTCAGCTCCATGGGCAGCTGTATGCCATAATACTTAATGGAGAGACTGGCGTAACTGGTGCATTCTAGTCTGAATGAAAAGCAAGATCGCTATCCATAAATCGTGTTCCAAATAGTAAACACACAGCACAGTACCAAAGGCCTGCATCTTCCGCAAGCTCACAAATCTACATCGTTTCTCGTTCTCGGCGAGGGACTTCTTCTGCGCCTACACCATGGATCCCGTCTACTCTCCAACTCCTTACCTATTAAAGTGCGATGTGGGTCAGAGATTAAAGATCAGTCTAAGAAGATGCAGAAAAGAATATGTTTGGTCAGTATACTCTCTCAAAGAGGACGATGGCTTCTGTAAGCATTGTGCGTTTTTCACTACGACAAGTTCGTGTAAAGGTAGTGATAAAAATGTTGGAGCTCCGGTAACTTCCAAGTTTTCGAAGTGGAAGAATTCCCTTGAATATTTCAACACCAGTGCGAGCAACGCTTAACATCAGGTTGCTGTAATCGGTGGTGGCAATTTTTTTCACACGATGGTGAGCAAAACAAAAATATAAAACATACCACAGACCAAAGCTTGGCGGAGCATGTGGAAAAAGTAGAAAACGCTTAGTCCCTATCATCGAGACGTTGATTCTCTGCGGACGTCAGGAGATTGCGTCAAGGGACACGAGGACTTCGGACCTATGAAGTTGAGAAATAAGATGACAAGAGCACGGGTGACTTTCGCACCATTCTAATGTATTGCAGAAAAGGTGACCAAAACGTACGAACAAGTTTGGAAAGAACTGGTAAAAGCTACAACTACATTGGTGCCCCAATCCAGAATAAGATCATCAGTTACATCAGTAACCAACTCCTGGAAAGGATTGTTCAGCTCATTAATGACGCCAAAGGCTTCACTGGTATTGCGGATGAAATTGGTGAAGTTGCTGTAACAGAGTACTTCTTCCTTTGAGCGAATTATATTTCCCCAGGTCTCAAGATACGTTAAGATTTCCTGCAATTTGTTCCAGTGTAAGGATTAGCAGGATATATAATTGAAAACTTGGTAAAATTTGGCCTTAATGTATCATTTTTACGAGGACATGGCTATGATGGTGTTGCATCCATGTCTGAAAAGCTTGTAGGGTTGATACGTTCATACAACAGGTCTACCCTTTTGCTGTACATTCTAACTGTGCACTTCATAATTTCAATTTATAGTCACCGACACATGAAACATTCCACTTATCAGGAGTTCACTCTGATCACTGCAAATGGTACTAATTTCTCTGGGCCACGAAATCGTAGGCAAATATAAAACGATGCCATTGAATCATCAAGCGATGTTTGAGTCACGAGTTTGAAACCTATCACACTCACTAGATGGATTGAGCGACTTCATAGCGCATAAGATTTTACGGAAATACGTGACAGTGTTGGTTCGGCTCTCTGAAAGATTCAAGAATTTGACAACAAGACTACATCCCACGACCCCATGATTCTATCAGCAGCCATCACGAAGGGCGACTTCGTCGTCTGTCGATTACATATTCCGAACTGTTTGCGCTGGATCAGTCCATCTGTCGTTAACTTCAGTCCTAAGATACAGATTTTCCACAGTTAATCAGCATTGCCAGGCACTTCAAAATGGAACTGCTGCCTATGAGAAAAAATATTGATGATGCTTTCAGCCAGATATTCTTAGAAGCCAAGGAATTAGCTTCTGTCAGTGAAGTTGAAATCAATCAGCTACGCATTTCTACCAAGCAAGCACATCATACAAATCAGGATATTGGTGATGATGTTGAGGGTTACTACAACGTGTTTGTGTTCATACAATTCCTGAATGCCTTCATTAATTCACTGCAGAATCGGTTCTTGCCACATTGTCAACTTTTTGACAGCTTTAATTTTCTCTACCACGAAAAATTGAAGACAAAAAATGGCTCTGAGAACTATGGGACTTAACTTCTGAGGTCATCAGTCCCCTAGAACTTATAACTACTTAAACATAACTAACATAAGGACACCACACACATCCATGCCCGAGGCAGGATTCGAACCTGCGATCGTAGCGGTTGTGCGGCTCCAGACTGTAGCGCCTAGAACCTCTCGGCCACCCCGGCCGGCAATTGAAGACATGCGTATCATTGATGGAGTTATGAGACTCCATTCATTTCATGCTTCAAATCCAATAGCCACCGATTTAACAAACACGTCGACTGAGTCGAAACTTTTTCATTGTCTGAGACGACTGGAGCAGTTGGCTCAAAACGCAATGCAACCCTGGCCCTTCAGCTCTATCCTAATGTATTTTGGTTTCTACAGATCTTGGCAACTCCATCAGTGACAACAATTACGAATGAGTGGAGTTTCTCCACTCTTAAGTGAATCAATACATACGTCGGGAATACAGCTAGCGAATCATGTCTGAATGGGAGTAGTAGGGCAACAAGGACACGACCCCACTCTGCTTTGTTGGCAAATTTATCCAAGATGATGAATCCAAGATGGCGGCCATAGATGTGACAACTTCTCAATGATGTCATGGTGGGAAGTTCAAATTTTGGCGGGAAAATAGGTCTTCTGAGCCACCTCCACTAACCTAACCCCTCTGTCCACTCCCTCCCCTGCCATCCACACCCGTCTCTCCCTCCCCTCCCTTCCCCATCAGGAAAGTGGTGAGAAGAGGACTCAGACTGTGCGGAACTGCCAGATAAGATGAATGTAAATCTTTAGTTTGTATGCATTACTCCACTCCGTTCCCCTCCCCCATCTGAAAACTGACAAAAAAAAGGACTCAGTCTGTGCCTAGCCACTGGACTGGGAGGATGGACAAATTTTTTTACTGTGTACAATAGATGAGATGTTTGTGCTAGAGAAGGAGTAGTATATTAGCATCTGAAGACTGTGTCGATAGCATTGATATTTAGTGAAGACGAATACATTTCATGAAATAACGAAAATGGGTGGTATCATACTACAGTGAAGTGTGAAATGACATGTTTAGAACTAAAGTGTTTAGTGTACAGATTGATGTCATCTCTCTCAATATAGTGAACTCAGCTAAAATCGCTTAACAGAAGAAACACATCTGTACACTCTGGTGTATGCTTTGGAGATAGATTGTGCTGCTTAACATGCCGCCTTCTAGTAGTAGGGTTCCTTAATTCATTGGCCCAAAGAAGCGATCCATGTAATTAAAGAAAAGGCGTAGGTCATTTACTGCATTCAAGAATGGTCTGCTGCATAGGTGCGATTGATTATACGCCAGTATCATGGACGTCAATGTTTTGTAAACTAATGGAACACGTTTCTTGCTGGTGTTTTATGAAAAGCCTGGATTGCACAAACAGGAGCTCACTCCTTTCGTCCATAACATCTACAGGAAAGTAAATAAGGGTCTCCAGGGTCATACCATGTACCCTGACTTCTACAAGGCATACACTGCAGATCCGCACTGTCACCTAGGGAACGAAATATGAGCTTAAGGAAAACTGGACCAGTTTTTCACTTAAGTAGATACTTTGATAGCAGATGTTACTGCTGCTGCTTTTGTTGTTGTCTTCAGTCCGAAGGCTGGATGTATGCAGCTCTCCAAGAGTGCTTATTGTATTCGAGTATTGGATTCCGTCTACAGCTTTACCCAACACAGTTCCCTCAGTAGCCAAACTGACGGTTCATTAATGTCTTAGGATCTGTCCTATCAACTTGTCCCTTCTTTTAGTCAAGTTATGGCACAAATTTCTATTTTTCCCAATTCGATTCAGTACTTCCTCCTTATTTACCAGATTTATCAATGTAATTTTCAACATTCTTCTGTAGAACGTAAGGAGACAGCCCATTGGGTAGGCGATAGACCCTGATTCCAGACGTTAACACGCGACCGTGATCTCCTAAGCGGCGGTTAATATTGCGAGACACACGTATTCTGACAGCTAAGGTCGGTTTGACAGGAGCACGTGGGGCACGAGTTCACACTTCTCTACACAGACGGCGGTGACTTTGAGACATGAAAACCCCACGAAGAGAGACACACTGCTTCTCGACGGAGAAAAACCAGGCAGTTGTAGTTGGGCAATGGAGACCTTCTCATGGCAGCAGTTGCGTGACTATGTGAAAAATAAACTTATTCAGACATTAATAACTATTGATCCTTATGTGTCACTCAAGAAAAGCATGGATTGCACAAACAGTAGCTCACTCCCTTCGTCCATAACATATACAGGAAAGTAGATAAGGGTCTCCAGGGTCATACCATGTTCCCTGACTTCTACAAGGCATACACTGCAGATCCACACTGTCACCTAGGGAATGAAATATGAGCTTAAGGAAAACTGGACCAGTTTTTCACTTAAGTAGATACTTTCATAGCTGATGTTACTGCTGCTGCTTTTGTTGTTGTCTTCAGTCCGAAGGCTGGATGTATGCAGCTCTCCAAGAGTGCTTAAGCAGAAATAAGAGACGGTTATGAGAATGAAGACACGCCCTCGGTATCTGAATTAGTTTGTAAGTTATTATAAATTGAACCGTAAAAGCCAATATCTAGGTAACACATTGTGCGTTTACGAAAACCAAGGTGTCTACGGATACATCTCATAGAGCTGTATCGCACAGTCATAGTAAACTCACTGAATTGTACACATTTTAAACGACAGGCCAAAATGCACATTTCTCACAGTAAAAAGAGTTTTTCTTGCTAAATGACTATAAAAATCCGAAAAGCTGGGACAGTACAATGAACTAGAAATAAGTAGGAAATTATTAGAATGTATAGTTTAAATTAGTTTTAATACTTATTCCTAACAATCAGAAAACTAAGGAGAGCCACAGAAATACGTTATTTATGAAGAAACTATGCCAAATAGAAGGAAACGAATAGCAGCATCAGATTTCTCGCAAAATTTCCATGATAATAGGTATGTTAAATGTTTAAATTATGAACTTCCTCATTGTCTTACTAAGTTTTTGATTTGTCTTCAGCGGTCATATTTCAGTCAGCACTGTCAAAAGCTATCTTTAAATCTACAAGTTCTTTCTTTAACCTATCTTCTAAGGTAAGTCACAGGGTCAGTATTGCCTCGTGTGTTAATACATTTCTCTGTAACATAAAGTGATATTTCCCAAAGTAACACTCTACTAGCTTATTACTTTCTTTTTTATTCCTCTGTAAATAATTAGTGTCAGTATTTTCTAATCGCGAATTGTTAAACTGATGGTTCTGTAGTATGAAAGTCTCTCCCAACGAGCTCCATTGTTCTGAGAAAATGTTGTTACTCCAGGGGGCTATTCTTGACTTCTGTCTTTTAGAGCTCTGTCAGATTCTTCTCGGGTTATCATATTCCCACCTCGTCTTCATTTACTTCCTGTTCCCTTTCAACATTACTGTCTTCAAGTTCATTTCTATTGCGTAGCCCTTCTGTTAATTTCTTTCAGCATTAACTTCTTTGGTTACTACTGGCTTGCTATATGAGCTCTTGATATTCATACAGCAGTTTCTCTTTTCTCCAAAGGCCTCTTTAATTTTGCTATGGGCGGCAGCTATATTTCCCTTCTTCATGCATGGTTCTACAGCCTTTTGTTTGTTCTCTAGGCATACCTGTTTAGGCAGTTTGGTCTCTGTCAAACTCATTTTTAGACATTGTTCTCCTGGTTCATTAGATCAATCATATTTGTTGTAGACGGGCAGAATAGTTTGAGGGAAAGAATTCAGGGATTTCCCCAGTACAGTGTTACATGGTCGTTAGCGTTCACGCTACACACAAATAATCTTGGAAACCCCATGTTTGCGGATGATGTTATATACAGAAAAGTCGTGAGGAAGAAAACTTCAGCGGAATGCTTGGATTGCGCTGGCGCATGGGAAGACACTAAAGTCCTGTCCTAATTGACGGTGGTTCCAATCCCCGTCCGTCCGTTCGTACTTAGTTATTCCGTGATTTCCCTAAATCACTTAAGAAAAGTGCCGGTACACTTCCTTCCAGAAGGCAAGGTCTATTTACTTCCACATGCTTTTCCAATCAGAGCTGATGCTCCGTTCGTCCACGGGACGTTAAGGTTTAATCTTCCCCTTCCTTTAGGAATACCTGTAGAGAATTAGCGTTTGCTGCAGAAAGTGACAGTTAACCTTTGACTTAAATACAAATAACGTACTGTCGCTAGACAGGAGTAGAATCCGCCTCTTGTTCGATGAAACGATTGGTGATAGGTCGGTGGAAACAGTAACTGTTCGTTTCTTAGAAAAAAAAATATCATTCCAGGGTGACAAAAACTGCAACGCCCATATAATATACGTAGTAGCCAGCTGACTGACTCAGTTTCTTTGAAGAGTTCGAAAGAAATATAATTCAGCCACATGAGAAATAGATTACAAGCCCTCGTTCGCTTAGAGAGTCACGGAGCAACTTATCAAACTATAATGGTATAACCTACAAGACAGATGTAATGAATCACAGAGGTTTATGCTCCGTAACTTCTGAGCACCACGTTGAAAGAAGAGAGAGGCAAGATATTGGGTCTTCTCAGGTACATCTCGCGAAATGACCGTAACGACAAAACCAGGGAAATTATAGCTCATACTGAGACTTACCGACTGTCAATGTTCCCACACACCGTTCGCGAGTGGAAATGGGAGGGGGAAATGACAGTGGTAGACACCAACCTGGCAAGCGGAGTATGTGTAATTCTCTCTTCAAGCACTCCTCCGTGTTAGGGTACTGTATCTAGTGATTTAACACGGAATCAGATCTCACAGAATAGAAAGCCATCACCTATGGTTTCTAAATTGCGTTATACAAAGTTTAAGCCACGAGTGGTTTAATACCTACGTCCATTATCACGTGGCAAGCATCTTATAAATATTTGTACACTAAATTCCTTAAAAGATAATAAAATAAAATAAAAAATAAATGAAAAATCTTGCCTTTCGTAAAACTTCTAAGACTTTTGAATCTGAAACATCATATTCATCAAAAATTAGTCCTGCGGCCCATAAGAGTTGCGGTCATTATACGCCAATTTGTTACTAATTTTAAAACGTAGCATCGGCAACAGCGCAAATAACAATAGCAACAGGTCGTGTATGCCAACTTCATGACCACGTGCCGGCAACCTTAACCAGAGAATATTAAGGAAATTCCATGTTAACATTACGACTGACCCACCCAAAATGGACATAATTTTTCAAAAATTTATGTACAGTGGTCCAGATTTCAACTCATGCATTCCTCTTTATTCGCCATAAATACGAATGAAATTAAGTTATGACAGCAATCAGTGCATAACTACTCAGTCAGTGAATACAAACGCCCGTGCAGTATCAGACTAAGACTATATTTCACTACGCTAATTTTAAACTTCAGATAACACCAGTTAAACAAGATCAGATTTTTGAGGTTCAGTTTTGGACGTGTTACATACAAAATTTCACTTTAATTCTTCGTTAGACAGTGAATGAAGAATCCATCAAAGGCTACGTGAGCCTGGTCTCTGTATGTGAAATACAGCACCGAAAACTTCCAGTGAGGTGATTTCTATCGACACTCATTAATTCGTAGGTAATCGTCGAACAAATTAAGCAAATACTTTCCAGTAATGTAAACTACATTCAATAAAATATCGTCTAACACTTCAAATGCAGCAAAATTCCATACATAGGGGAAGGGCTTGTATCTTGGAAGTTTTCGGTTTTTCTTCTTTTTTGGATCCTCTTAGCAGACGCAATAATAAGATTTTCGATGTGCTTATTTACCCATTGTGTTATTTGTCTTAGTTCCTATCAAATGAATCGGAACGCATAATCAATTTTTAAACGGCTGTGTTATAGAGATATTTTTACAAAATGTTGTATTTGCTCTAGGTACAATGCGGTCATGTACCATGAAACACAGTTGAAAATATGAGGGCTATTCGGAAAGTAAGTTCCGATCGGTCGCCAGATGGAAATCACTGTGAAAATCAGATGAAGTTTTGCACAGACGTTTTGGGTAGTGTCTCTAGTATGCCCGCCGAGCGCGGCACGTCACTCTTTTCAATTCTGAGCACACGGCGAGCACGTGAAGATGCCTAAAAAATAATGTCTCCCGTCAAGTACGAGGGCCTGTTGAGAGACTTTGTCTGATGTCCTGCAGCCCACATAACGTAACTGTCACCCGCTTCGCTCTTCATGCTAATTCTCGGCCGCACTCTGCAGGGGTAATGAAGCTGCTCCTGCAGCGTTTTCGATTAGATGTGTTTGATCACGCAAAACATAGTTCGTAATTGGCTCATCCTGAGTTTCACTTCTGCTCACCTGAACTGCTTGCTGTGAAGACAACATTTTGGCACAGACAACGAGCTTTATACGAGCGCAGAGAATCGGCGGAAAGCAGAGGCGTCTGCGTTCTATGACGAGGGTATTGGAAAGTTGGTACAACGCTACGACTGTTGTCTATGTCGGAGTAGCGACTATGTAGAGAATTATCTGTAAGGTGTAGCTAACCACTGCCAATAAAACATTTTTGATTTGCACTGTAGTATCCATTTCGCGACCGATCGGAACTTACTTTTCAAATATCCCTCGTAAATGGACAAGTCGTTTATTATGAACAGAATTTATTCGGCATAAATACAGGGCTACTAAACAGAACATCCAAATAAACACCCACAATATTATTATATCTGTTTTAAACAATTAGGCCTCAAAGTGCATCTTAATTAACAGTTAAAAAAACAAAAGTTATCTTCACTGTTTATATTGTTAATCTCTGTAGGCGTATTTTTAATGTCTATTTGAAAGTTTAATCCATTTCTGAATAATTTATATTGCAGCCAAGAAAATGAAGAGGGATCTCAGATTCCCATGGCTTCCTAATGCTGGTTCTGGAAGTAATCTGACCACAGGTTCTTGAGAAGTTTCACCATCATCTACTAAAGTCCATTCAGATGTTCCACTTACTCTTCCCTTTCGCAGAAATTTCACAGTCGGGTCTCTATATTATGCAGAAACAATCCTTCCCATAAAATGTTTTCTTTTTTTCGAGATTTCACCAAAACCCATTGTCCAGAATTTTAGAGCTTCCTGTATGTCTGTGGCTGCATCAAATAAAATATCATCCGCTTCATTTTCATCTGATTCTCTTTGCAATGAGAAGTCATTCAAACTCAGCTAACTCACTATCCTCACAAAAATCACTTGGACTGTAGTCACTGTCTAGCGTAGAGTCATGTATAATTTTCTTCTTAGTTTCCCTTCCGTCTGCATTCGACTTAAATAGTTTCCTTTTGCTAGGTGACGATTTTTCTTTTTTTCTTCTTGTGCGGCACGCTGTGTTTTTAGTGTCTGCTTTTCAGATGCGTCATGCAGCGTCGCAAGTTATTGCGAGCGAACGTTTGTTTTAGTATAGCTTGCTGAATGTAACTTCGTGGACTGATATCTAGTGGCCTGCCTGGGAGACACACGTGCACCTGGCACTGCCTGCTGTGGGGAAGCTATTCAATACCTCTTACTGAATGCGTACATTCACCACCTATAAGAACCTAAATAAACGATATATATTATTATTCAATCATTTTCCAAATCGGTATACTACCTTTTCTTATTCGGGAGAAGATTGTATTAACATTTCAACACTGTAACTATCATAGTTTCGGAGATGGAAAAAATTACTTAATAAGTCAGAAACTGACACTTAGGATCTCCTTTCCCAAGGTGGCTTCCGTCAACTCCCCCTCCCGGATGATGTCCCGTCTCCCTTCATTTATCCCTCCTACCAACTCTGATCCTCGCCCCCCCCCCTCCTTTCCTCTATCCTTTCCCCAGGTTCCCTCTTCTCCCCCTTCCATCCTGTTTTCTCCCCACCTAACCTCTCTCTACCTCCCCTCTCTCCCCCTCCTGAGTCCTTTTGTATACCCCTCCCCTGCCTTTCCCCACTCCCTGTCGCGTCTGCCCAGCACCCGCCCCCCTCTTAAGGGTCCTCGTCCTCCATCAGCTCCTTTCCCGCCTCCCCCCCCCACTTCGTTATTTCCTCTCCTTCCCCCACCCCCCCCTTTCCTTTCCCATCTTCCTTCCAGGTTGCCCCCATCTGCCCTCGACTGTGGTATATCATATTTGTGCCAATTTTTTTAGTGCCATGTTCAAGTGAATGTTCAGTGTTGTTCGCCTTTCCAAAGTGTTGCGAACAGACATCATGCTGTCGCTGGGTGTAAATTTTATTTCTCTTGCGAACAGAAACCAGACTGTCGCCGTGTTTTTTTAATTGTCTGTCTCTTCTTTTACCTGCCTGCTTCATATGTATTTTATTAGCATCATCAAGCCTTTGTTTTGTGTTTTAAGTTCCACGATTTTCCGCCATTTTACCATTTAAGTCACCGATTTTATCGCCTGCTTTTATTATTTATTATCTTCATCTTTTTAAAACAAATTCTGTAGGCCGAAGAGCGGTGTACTAAGCTGCTCCCAGCCTGCCCCCTTTGGGGGAGTCGAAACTCATAAAGGAAAAAAAAAGACACTTAGGGAATTAAATTCAGTTAGGAAATACAATAGTTTATCTTTTGGTATCATTTAAAAAACATAAACAGAACTCTCAGTGTGCAGAATTAATTAATTGAGATTTTCATACTAAAACTTTAATTATTTTTCGTTTTCGTAATATAAGAATCACACAAAATTATTATTTGTGTCTGATATTGTAGTGGGAGTAAATGTGAGTAAATGAGAGTGTGTACGTGGGACATTCATCAAATTTTAATGTTACATTATATACCATCTTAAATAACCAGCAAGAGTTACACAAGCCTCTCATGGAAAAATGATCCTAGGGGATTTACCCACGTTGCTGATGACATGTGTTTACGTGTGATTGCTATTGTAACAGAGCAGCCAGAAAGTCAGCTGGAGTAAAATCTGTATCTAAAGAATATTTCCAGAATTATTGCCATTTCGTTTTCGTTTATTAAACATTACTTTAATATTTGTAGGTCAGATTAACGCAAATGCATCTGTGTGTAAAGATTGGTGCAGGTCAGTATTGGCACGAGTATGATCATGAGCGAGCATTCTGATTGGCAGCGAATATGGTTAGCCAATCAGAATTGAGACGGTTCCTGCTCGTTACCTGAGAGCTATACTGGGAGTGAGGCTGGAAGAAGGGAGTCACTCGCTAGCTTTGAGTGCGGACGGTCATGTTACTAGTGCCAGTCAAAATAATGTGTAAGATGAAGAATTACTTAGTGTTTGAGTTACTGGTGAGCTAAGTCGATAGCAGTTGTTGCTGAGGACTGATTGGCAAAATTTCACAGATTTTGACTAAATCTGTTGGACAGATATACGCGTGTGAAGTATTGACCTTCATAGTATCTACATGGCATGTTTCAATATTCAACCACTGAGCATTTTTTGGCGAGCAGTTTCTTTTTTATAAATCCACAAGAAGGACCGAATGTAATAGCTTATATTAGTGGTGAGATTAATGACTGTGAAAACATTGCTTAATTCGGGACGGGTTTTGACAGATTTCTGGCTGCTGTGCGTGTGAAATGTGTGTATGAGTTGTGAACTGGAAGGAAATAGCCAATAGTTTAAATGTGGACTGAATAGTACCTTTTCTTTGGCTATCAAGGCCAAAATAAACATTTTTATGTGGAAATTTCGGACATTATTTTCCAGAAGTCAATCCATTTTCTTACCACCCAATAAAATTTTTAATACTGTATTTCTACAGAAATTTCTTCATAACTAGAGTTGAGCGGCCTCAGTAATTGTAGATATCAGGTGGTGTTTTTCATCAACACTGCTTTCACATCATCTTGTAAGTATCTATGTTGCCGAGTAAAGGGACATTGAGCAGACGCCGTTCTGAGGTAGGTGAATTTTGATTTGCAGCTTGCTTCACTCAGTAATAGCGAACATTAAAACCGCGACACGCCGCAATTGGTGTTTTATCGACCGTGAAAAACAGTAGTAATGTTTGGATGTGTACGAACTTTATAAAAAGCAGCAGTGTTTAAATGGACTCGTAAAGTATTCACACGCAAGTGATAAAAGAACTATTGTGGGATAATAGACACGTGTGCTAACGAATTGTAGTTGGAGCGCAGCAGCAAAGAACTCGAGTGCAAAGTTATCAGTGAAGTGTACCATGCACGAGAACAATTGACAGTGCTCTGTAGCAGAAGACGTGCCGACAGGCGCTGCGCTACTGCAGTAAACAAACCACACGGACGTGGAGGTTGGAGCCGTGGCGGACACGATTGCCCTTAGACTGGACTTGAGTTTGCTGAGCCTGCTGTACGGACCTGCTGTACCATCTTGCTGTGGTGGAGACGTCTGAAGACAAAAGTTAAGAAGTGTTTTACTTTTTGTGTGTGTGCTGAAAAACTGTCTGAAATGGCTGAAAGTAAGCAGAAAATTGTACATGAGGAGCAGAAGATAGAATTAAATAAGGAAAAGGACGAAAGTGAGTCCATTTTGGTTTTGATGTATCGCAATATAATGACGGTGGTTTACCTGAGTCAATGTCGTCTTGGTGTAAATAATGAACTGAGCGCGGTGGAAGCCGTTGCTAAATATATATCTGTTACTGTTAATACAATGTAACAGTAGCCAATGTCGGTGCCTTGTGAATTAAAAGATAGTGTTTCAGATATGTTTGCGAATATTCTCCAGCATATGAAAGAAATGGGATCAGATTTTAATAGTAAAATGAATGGTTTGGGTTCCGAAATTAAACGTTATTGAGTTCTGATATTGACGAAAAAATAAATAAAATTGGATTAACTGTTGACGCTAAAATGAGTCAAATGGGTTCAGAAATTAAAGCATCAATAAGTTCTGACATTGATACTAAAATGAATGAACTAGGTATGGATATAAATGAGTTACACAGTGAGGTTGTAGAAATGGAATCCAGAATGGAAAATAAAATTTCGAATCTGATGAAATTGTGGTTAAATAATCTGACTCTGTTTGGCAATAATATTAAGAGTGACATTAATCAGGTCAGGCTAGAATGTATTGCTGCAATTGTAACAGTGGAAAGTGAACTAACTTCCCAGACTAAGTAGGTTGCTGAGGGTAGCGGACAGTTCAAAGAATACATAAATTCCGAAGTGGATAAAATTCATGAGCATGTACAGAGTGTAGAAAATTACTGTATGGTTAACCATGCTGCCTTAGAAAGCAAAATTAAAGAAGGGGAAGATAGATGTACAAAGTTAGCAGCACAAGTGGCTAATAAAATCACTAACCTAGAAACTAACATTAGTCACTTAGGTACCAGTGTGAATGAACAGTTGTGTGAACATGACGGTAGACTAACAAAAGTAGGATGGTGTTTCAACAGCAGTAGTGGCAGTATCCTATCTAACAGTGTAACAGACTCATCTGAAATGGCATATGTAACTCATCGACAATTTTTGTAATTTGATCGAAACAAGAATTTGCATCCGAAAGAATTCTGGAGCGACTTCGATGATGTGTTACCTAAAGTATGGAATGACAAGCAAAAAATAGGTTTTATTACATATAATTTTGAGGGTGAAGCTAGAATTTGGGGTAATTTAGCTTCTGATATGTATGATAATTTGGAGGACTTCAAACAGGCATTTTTGAAGAATATTGGGGGAAGGGGAAACAGATGGATGTTTTGAATAAATTTTGGTCAGGGGAGAGATACGAGCCCAAGAAAGACAATATTAAAAGGTTTGTACAAAAATGGGTAACTACTTTATCGTATCTAAGTTCAGAAGTAGAAACAGAGCAAATACTTATGGGGATAGAAAATAAGCTGCCATTGTACTGGAGAAACAAAATAATTTCAGCTCCTAGAGATAGTCTTGGTAGATTTATTCACTATCTGGAAAGGGTAGAAATTATTTTAAAGGAAGAAGAAAATGTCAGGAGAGAATATAGGCCTCCTGTCAGACAAAATGATAGTAGAGTTGAAGTTAATGTAAACAGAATTAACGTCCAAAGGATGAGAAGGTACTAATGAAAATAGGTTCAACGAACGGGTTCAGTATTACGACTGCCATCAGCTGTCGGCTGATTATGTAACAGATAGGCGGTGCCCACCTGATGACAGGCATCTTAGACATAATAACAACACCCAGAAGGAAAACTGTTAGCGGTCTGCGATAAAGCTGGCGCTCACAGACGAAAACATTACAGGTTAAACCCGCTAGCGACACCCTTTGTAAGGAAGGCGCCTACAAAACAACATATTGGTAATAATAATTTAGTCACTAGGAGAGCAGAGGACAGTGACACGGAGAAACTAAAGGTATATCCGGCAAATAACGTAGCATTATATGATAGGGACAGCGCAAAAGCACCATAATCATAAGGAACAAGTAAATTTAAGTGAAAATTCGGATCAGGAAATGGGAGTGAATCAGCATTGCGAAACAGATGAGAGGCTACCAATGAATTGTGGAATTAATGCGGGAGTAAGGGTCGAGGAAGTTTTGAGTAAATTAATTGCAGTAATTTCTGAACGTGAGAATGGAGAATCGGAAGAAATGGAAGAAGAAAGTGGTGTAGAAATTTCTGACAATACCCTGAAAGGGGTTGCGGAATCAGAGGAAAATTATGGTGAGAAGATGAGTATTTTAAGTTGTCAATAGTGGACAGACTTGTGGAAGCTGCCACTACTAATAATAAGCAAAAGGAGGACCCAGTAAATGTAAGTGCGATTTCCACAAGGGAGGTAGGATTCGACAGACGAGAAGTGGCCTGAGAATGTAATCAGGAGAGAGTATGTAGGACAACCGATTATTGAAGTAATGATGATGTTAAGTTCCATAGTGCTCAGAGCCATTTGAAGTAACGATGTTTGAAGAAAAAGTTCCTTTTCTAATTGATACCGGTTCGGAAGTGTGTGCTGTATCACAGAATTTGGTAAATGCTCTCCCAAAGAATAAAGAAGTAGTTATCATGCCAGTGTGTGGTTTAAACATTATTGTAGCTACTGGAAAAACTAAGAAAGTGGTTAAACAAGAAGTCCTATTACCCATAACTGTAAGTGGGGTAGCCATAAAACAGAATTTTCTAGTTATAAATGGACTCAGTGTGGAAATGTTGGTGGGTGCCGACTTCTTGCATAAATATGAAGGACGGGTAAATTTTAGGTCCAATGATGTAATTACAAGGATAAGTGGAAAACCTGTAGTTATTCCATTCATTGGAAAAAGACGGAGTGTAAACGAAGAACAAAGTGACATTCCAATACGATACTGTAGAGCGGCTACATTGATCGAAGGCTATAATGAATGTGGTGAAAGAAAAGAAGTCGATCCTTCTGAGCTAGAGAGTGTCAGAATTAGGATTGAGGAGAAATTAGAGGAACTTACAGAATTAACTGAAATTCAAAAGTACAATTTGAGACAAATTCTGAATAAACATTGTGAGGTATTTTCAGATCAGCCCGGATTAGTTCGAAATTACGAATACTACTTGACCGTGAAAGAAGATGCACATTTTTTTCAAAAAACCGTTTACTGTTCCAATAGTTCATAAGTAAGCCGTTCGAGATTTAATACAGAAAATGGTCGACTGGGGGATAACTGAAAAGGCTGTTAGTGCACACAGTTGTAGTACCTAAGAAGGACGGCTCAATTAGGCTGGTTTTAGACGCTAGGGCGTTGAATAAGATTTGTTTTACCAGAGAGTAACCGGCCAGAAAACATTGAAGAACTATTACAGGAGTTTAAAGGTGCTAAATGTTTTACTTCTATGGATGTTACATGTGGATACTGGAATCTACCTCTGGCTAAGGAATCCAGAAAGTATACAGCGTTCCTGTTTGAAGGACGATGTTACCAGTATGAGACTGTGCCTTTTGGGTTGAATATCAGTGTTTGTGCATTTGTCAGGACAATGTCTCAGGTTTTAGGTGATCAGTTATTGAGGGGAATTACTGTTTACGTGCACGATGTGTTGATTTCGACTCCCACTTTGTAAGAGCACTGTTTGTTGTTGCACAATGTGTTAGATGCTGTTAAAACGGAGGGGGGGGGGGAGATGAAATTGAAGTTAGATAAGACAGAATTTTTCAAAAAAGAGATTAAATTCCTGGGACATATAATAAGCGGGGAAGGAATTATGCCCGATCTAAGTAAAATAAATGCTATTAGGGACTATACAGCATCGACCACACGTAAGGAACTAAAAGGAATGTTCGGTGTGTTTGGATTTTATTGCAAATTTGTGGCAGGGAAATTATTTAATGTTCCTTGATCAAGCGAACTGTTGAAGAAAAATGTTCTCTATAAGTGGACCCAGGAATGTCAAACCTCTTTTGAAAAACTTAAGGAAGTACTAGTGAACAGCCAGATTTGGAATCATCCTGACTTTTCAAAACCTTTTTGTTTAGGATGAGATGCCTGTGGTTACGGTCTGGGGGTAGAATTGTTCCAGATTGAGATGATTGGAGAAGAGCAGGTCCACAAAACGATCGCATTCGCAAGTCGATTGTTACAACAAGCGGAGAAAAATTACAGCATCTCTGAAATGGAAGATTTAGCGGTTATTTTCGGTTTGGAAAAGTTTGAGCAATACTTGTTAGGACATAAAGTGTTGATTTTTACGGACCATAGTGCTGTAACTTATTTAAATACATGTCAGCTCAGACATGGTAGACTCAAGAGATGGTCTATGTATTTGTAACAATTTAACTATGAGATGCAGTATATAAAGGGTGCCGAAAACGTAGCGGCACATGCGCTATCCAGAAGTGTAAAGAATAAAGATCAGGGGACGGAGCATGTAACGAACAAGGATTGTGATGAGGTATTGTTCGCAGTAACAGAAACTGCAGAAGTGTCTTCCAATAGGCAGAAGGAGAAGTTTGATCCTCTACAAGAGGATCGACAGGAAACACCGATTCCAAACAATTCCCAAACGGTTATTAATTTATCGGAAAAAGAATTGTCTAAGGAAGAACTTTCTGTTCTGTCTAAAGGAGGGAATTTTGCAATAACTCCATCCAAGATTCCTATGGAGGACATTATTGCCAAATTAGAGGCAGGAATTCGCCAGTTACCATCATATTCTGCTGACGAAATTAGAATGGAAACCTCCAGGATATTACGCAAAGCTAAGCCACCCAGCAGCAATCTGTCTCAAGGGGAAAGGAAGGCATTGCGAGAGATCAATGCAGACAAGAATGTTATTATAGTTGCCGCTGACAAGGGAAATGTTACTGTTTTAATGAATACTGAGGATTATCACAAGAAGATCAGTGATCTCCTGGAATCCAGCACATACAAGAAGTTGAAAAAGGATCCCACAACGAATGTGCTGAATGCCACCAATCGTCTGATAAAACAGTCTTCCATTCCTACAGAAGTTAAAAAGTATCTTTGTAAAACGGAGGATTATCCTCCGAGATTATATGGATTACCAAAGATACATAAACCTGATGTTCCTTTGAGACCAATAGTCAGCGCAATTGGAGCTCCTACCCAAGAACTAGCCAGACACCTTGCCTCTTTGTTACAACCTTACATAGGCAAAACTGAGAGTCATATTAAAAACTCTCTACACTTCATTGAGAAATTGAGGGAAATTACTGTCGGTCCTAATGACATCCTTGTCAGTTTTGATATAGTGTCTTTGTTCACGATGGTTCCAGTTGATGAAGCTCTCTCCCATATTGCCGATATGTTCCCTACTGATATAGTAGCCTTGTTCCAACACTGTCTATCCTCGACCTATTTTCAGTACAATGGTGAATTTTATGAACAGATCGATGGGGTAGCCATGGGAGCCCCATAAGTCCCGCAATTGCGAATTTATTCATGGAATATTTTGAACCTCAAGCACTGCAGTCGGCCAAAAAAAGCCCCTCGAAGTGGTATCGGTATGTGGATGATACCTTTGTAATATGGAATCATGAGGAAGAAGACTTGAATGATTTCCTGGTACACTTAAATAGCATCAACCCAAACATTAAATTTACTATGGAAAAGGAGAAGAATGGACAACTTAACTTCTTGGATGTATCAGTTATCAAACGGGCGGATGGGACCTTAGGCCATAAGGTCTACAGGAAAGATACACATACTGGTCGCTACCTCCATAAGAACTCTAACCACCACCCTAGGCAAAAGAGGGGGGTCATAAAAACACTAGTGGATAGGACCAATAATATTTGTGAACCAGGCTACTTACAAGAAGAACTAAATCATTTACGAATGGCCTTTGCGAAAAATGGTTATACGAAAAACGAGATTAACCGAGCACTTCACCCAAATAGAAAAATGCCTAAAAATAGGAGACAGCAACAACCATCAGCTGGAAAAGTATTTCTTCCGTTCATCCATAATATCACGGATCGCATTGGGAAGGTACTAGCCAAGTTTCAGTTAGAGACCATTTTTCGACCTACTAAGAAAATTAGTGAATGCCTAAGATCAACAAAAGATGCTCGTTACCCCCTAGCCACCCCAGGGGTATATAAAATTCCGTGTAGTTGTGGCAGGGTTTACATAGGAACTACAAAAAGAAGCATCAATACACGGTTGACGGAGCACAAAAGAAACTGTCGCTTGGGACATATCGACAAATCGGCAGTAGCGGAACATGTTTTTAAGGATGGAGATCACGAAATAAAATTTGGTGAAACAAGCGTGCTAGCGAGGACGTCGCACTATTATACACGTATGTATAGAGAGGCAATTGAAATCCACAAACATCAATACAATTTCAATCGTAAAGAAGAAGGATTAAAATTGGATAAGATATGGCGGTCGACGTTGCATCAATCACGTGACAATCGATTGCCTGCAATCGAGAGAACAAACGATAGCCAGAGATAGCTGCACATCGACGCCACGTGACGTGTGGTGGCGCCCCCTACGATATCCATATAAGTGGCGGCCCCAGCTCCTAGCAGCCAGTCGTTGACTCACCTCGGAAGATGTTCTCCGTAGTTGAGAACGAAACGTCAGGGAGAAGAAGTTCTACAGATCGACCACGGCAACTTAGCCCGGAAGTGTTTACTGATGAGGAGTGGCGTATTTGTTTCCCTGAATAGAATGTAGATCTGTTAATTGATTTTGTACATAAGAAATATGGGCATTATGGAGCACGTAAAGGCATTGCCAAGCTAGCTGAAGTTGTGATATTTAACAACATGTGGTGCAGAGTGCAGAAGAGGCTGGAATACTGTGACAGATGTCAAAAGGTACGAGCTAGTAACAGAATTATACAGGGACAGATGTACTCTGTGGAACCCCAAAAACAAACTAGATTTAGTAGCAATAGATCTTTTCGGCTCCCTACCAGTTTCAAGAGGAGGGTGTGAGTATGTGTTCGTACTGCCAGATGGAGTTACTAAATATGTGAAATTTTATCCGCTTAAGGAGGCTAACTCTAAGGTAATTGTAAGTAAACTAGAGACAGATTGTTTTGTCATCATTGGTGCGACAAAAGCTATTTTGTCAGATAATGGTCCTCAGTTTATATCTAAGCGTTTTGAAGAATCTTTAAGTAAGAAAAACATGGAGCACATCAAAATTTCGGCCTATTTTCCACAGGGAAACATGTGTGAGAGAATCATGAAAGAACATAACCGTCTCCGTAGGACGTACTGTCAATAAGAAGCACTCAGCATGGGCTAATTACTTGGGGTACTTTGAGGAAGTAATTCATCATTTAAAACACAAAGCCACAGTTTTTGCTCCAGTAGAATTAATGGGAGGTACTAGACCTAACAACATCCTGTTTGATCTAATAGAATTCCCTAAAATCACAGAATTACCTATGGAAGAAAAGAAGAAGGTAACTCGTGACAGTATTAGAAAAAAAGGCATTGGAAAGAAAAAAGGAGACATTATGCAAGAGCTAGTCCCACTAGCTTCCAGATTGGTGAGCTGGTGCTAGTAAAGACTACGGAAAAATCTAAGAAACTTACGGCTGAAACTAAGAAATTTACAGACGAGTATGTAGGACCCCTTAGAGTTATAGAGAAACCGCATGCTAATGCGTATAGACTGGAGTATGTGAAGTCACATAAACTTTTTGGATTAAGAAACATTATTGATTTAAAGAGATACATTCAGAAAGAAGTCTAAAACCGTAGTAACTACACGGGATTACTACCATTTCTCCGTCCTGTCTTCTTCCTCCAGGGCCGTGTGTCTTGCACGTTGTGCTTAGCGCCCGCAGAGTGCCCAGCTGATCGGTTTATTCCTTCAATTTTCGTTTTCGCAAACCGGTCGCCTACCTGTCTCTTTAATCTATGCGTCCTTGCTTCCCACCTTTGGGAGTGGGGAAGGAAGACTGCAATTCCTTATATTGCCACTCAGTACTACCACCAGGTTACGGACCTGTTGAGTGATGTGAACACTGCAGCAACAATACTCCTTCCTCCTATCCTTGGCGTCGGTGATCAGCAGAGCTGTTATTCAGCCAAACAGCACAAACTTACACTGACACATAAATGCTAATAGTGAACTTAGATACTGACCACACCTAACATAAAGATAAAGGAGATGACTTGAAAGCCACAGAGAGGTGGACTTAAGTGTATTTAATATTGTCAGTATTGTATGTTGTCTTGAATATAGTGAATGAGATGTGTTGGAGAGCCACACAAGTTGGCCTAATTCGTACTTAATGTTTATCTATAAGGACCTTTATTGTATGTACTATATATATATATATATTGTAATTTGGTCATGAGATATTGAAGAGCCACAGTAATTGGCTAGCAGGTTCAGTACTGTTCTACAAGGATTTTTTAAAATTTTCTTCAATATGATAAATGTGAGGACTTTGCTCAAGCCATGGATGATGGCAAGGATATTTTTAAGAGATTTTATAAGGACTTTCTGTAGACTAGGTATTCTTTGTATATAGTAGTATGTAAGATGTGTCCCAGAGCTACTGAAGCTGACATAAGTAAATTTTACTAACGTGATAAAATTGTTTTTTCTTTTTGTACGACGCATATTGGAGGTGTTGCAGGAGTGTAGGAGGTGGGCAGAATGATTTTCAGTGCTCAATAGCTTTTATTTCTTTACGTAATGTGTAATGATGTTTTTGAGAGCCGCAGATGTTGGCGGAGATAACTTTGCAGGATATTTTATGATGTATTTTGTGTGAAGGCAAGCAGTAAATTTTGTTTTCTGAAAGAGAGTTAAGAAAGAGTAATATTTTGAGTCAGCAGAATTTGAAACAGTAACCTGATTAATGATTAAAACAGATTTTGGAAAAAGAATTCAGTGGTGGTGTCAATTTTGGGTACTGTTGATTTTTGTTGGGGGACAGTTAATACACTTTTTTCTGAAATGATTAGTATTAAATTTAACTACTGTATATAGGATAAGTGATATTAATGGAGAGTCAATTTGTCTGGAAAAAAAGCTTTGTGTAAATAAGAAGTAAATTGTAGAGGACAGTAAAGTTTTGGAAAATTCTTTTTCACGCAGTTCTTTGCTTTTTAATGGAGAGCAGCAATTGCTGACTAAAGTATATATGTGTGTTAGGTTAGGGTGTCGATATTACGCATGGACACTTAGACATACTGTATTTTGCAGGTATGAAAAAAAAATGTACAGAACCTGGTGCAAGACAGAGAGAACCCCGATCTATGACTGAGAGCTGGATTATGTACCCCAGTGACGAGAATGTAGTGTTACCAATATGTAAGTGTTGATCTGAAGAAATTAAGTAGAATCCATTTTGCTTCATCAGAGACAGTTATCATAATGCTAAAGTTTTGTGAAAAAAAGTGTTAAGTAAAACAGACGACCCCCATATCGAAGTGAAGATTTTGTAAAAAATTCAGAGACGACCCCCATATAGAAGTGAATATATTTGGTTAAGGTTCAGTAAGAGACACCCTACACATTGCCTAAATTGTATTTCAGTAAACTTTTGAATGCTGGTAAAGCGACGTAATACACTCCTGGAAATGGAAAAAAGAACACATTGACACCGGTGTGTCAGACACACCATAGTTGCTCCGGACACTGCGAGAGGGCTGTACAAGCAATGATCACACGCACGGCACAGCGGACACACCAGGAACCGCGGTGTTGGCCGTCGAATGGCGCTAGCAGCGCAGCATTTGTGCACCGCCGCCGTCAGTGTCAGCCAGTTTGCCGTGGCATACGGAGCTCCATCGCAGTCTTTAACACTGGTAGCATGCCGCGACAGCGTGGACGTGAACCGTATGTGCAGTTGACGGACTTTGAGCGAGGGCGTATAGTGGGCATGCGGGAGGCCGGGTGGACGTACCGCCGAATTGCTCAACACGTGGGGCGTGAGGTCTCCACAGTACATCGATGTTGTCGCCAGTGGTCGGCGGAAGGTGCACGTGCCCGTCGACCTGGGACCGGACCGCAGCGACGCACGGATGCACGCCAAGACCGTAGGATCCTACGCGGTGCCGTAGGGGACCACACCGCCACTTCCCAGCAAATTAGGGACACTGTTGCTCCTGGGGTATCGGCGAGGACCATTCGCAACCGTCTCCATGAAGCTGGGCTACGGTCCCGCACACCGTTAGGCCGTCTTCCGCTCACGCCCCAACATCGTGCAGCCCGCCTCCAGTGGTGTCGCGACAGGCGTGAATGGAGGGACGAATGGAGACGTGTCGTCTTCAGCGATGAGAGTCGCTTCTGCCTTGGTGCCAATGATGGTCGTATGCGTGTTTGGCGCCGTGCAGGTGAGCGCCACAATCAGGACTGCATACGACCGAGGCACACAGGGCCAACACCCGGCATCATGGTGTGGGGAGCGATCTCCTACACTGGCCGTACACCACTGGTGATCGTCGAGGGGACACTGAATAGTGCACGGTACATCCAAACCGTCATCGAACCCATCGTTCTACCATTCCTAGACCGGCAAGGGAACTTGCTGTTCCAACAGGACAATGCACGTCCGCATGTATCCCGTGCCACCCAACGTGCTCTAGAAGGTGTAAGTCAACTACCCTGGCCAGCAAGATCTCCGGATCTGTCCCCCATTGAGCATGTTTGGGACTGGATGAAGCGTCGTCTCACGCGGTCTGCACGTCCAGCACGAACGCTGGTCCAACTGAGGCGCCAGGTGGAAATGGCATGGCAAGCCGTTCCACAGGACTACATCCAGCATCTCTACGATCGTCTCCATGGGAGAATAGCAGCCTGCATTGCTGCGAAAGGTGGATATACACTGTACTAGTGCCGACATTGTGCATGCTCTGTTGCCTGTGTCTATGTGCCTGTGGTTCTGTCAGTGTGATCATGTGATGTATCTGACCCCAAGAATGTGTCAATAAAGTTTCCCCTTCCTGGGACAATGAATTCACGGTGTTCTTATTTCAATTTCCAGGAGTGTAAAATTACTATTTTTGCTTAAAGTCAATGTGAAAGATATAGAGCTTTTTGTTCTGAGCAAATTGTAATTTCAAGAAGAGTTCAATGTAAATATTTTGCTAATTCAGTTTTGGGAAAAATATTCAAGAGTATAATTTTGTGAGAAAAATGTGATTTTGGAGAAAGATGGAAATTTTTGTAAATTAATTTGATTGTCTGCTATTCAGTCCTAGCTTTTGATATTCAAGGTATTTGTATATAACACCGCTATGTAGGTTAGATATTTGGTTAATTGAGGAAAACAAATTTTGATTAACAGTGTTGTGGTAGTTAAAGAGTCAACTTTTGGACGCAGTAAGAACCGTAAAATGTAATTAAAAGAAATTTTAGGTTCTTAGGTGGTGTGAACCATTGCAAGTTGTTCTGAGCGAATGTTTGTTTTAGGATAGCTTGCTGCATGTAACTTTGGGGGGTGAAATCTAGCGGCCTAACTGAGAGACACACGTGCACCTTCACTGCCTGCTGTGGGAAAGCTATCCAATGTCTCTTACTGAATGCATACATTCTCCACCTATAAGAACCTAAATAAACGATATTAAGTATTATTCAATCATTTTCAAAATCGGTATACTACCTTTTGTTATTCAGGAGGAGATTGTATAAAAATTTCAACATTGTAACTATCATAGTTTCGGAGATGGAAAAAATTACTTAATAAGTCAGAAACCGACACTAAGGGAATTAAATTCATTTAGGAACTAGGATTGTCAACACTCTTGGTGCACCACAATTTCATTTTCCTTCTATACGCCTACTGTTACGTGGAAGAACTTTTGGTAATGACCGTAGTGACTCTAAAGTGGATGTTTCGTTGGTGGCTGAGTAGAGATAAAACTCTGTCCTGCTGCCAGTTCGTCGTTTCTAGATGCAAAGCATTTTGTGGTCTATCCGCCCCATACGATGTAAGGAATTCGTAATCTTGGAATATATTCCCATTTACGGGTTATATCCAAGTCACTCCAAATCCAGATAGAATATTCACAGGTGTGAGTGCTCATGGATAAGCTCGACCTGCAATTTCAGCAACATCATAAATGGCTTTCCAGGATGTGACTGCATCCATTCTGCACAGGCCGTGTTATGAAAATTTTGTATGGACCAAAGACAGTTTTATCTAGAGGCTGCAGCTCGTAGCTACTGTGTGATGGCAACTTAAGTAAGATTATACCACTGTCCTTGGTAGTGTGATACTGTCCATCGTGATATGACTTTCGTTGTTGTCAAAAATTAGTAGCACTTTCTCACTTTCATTGGGCTTCCCATGGGAAATGAAGTGTTCCATGTATTTCCGAAAAATACTGCTGTTGAACCAGCCACTCGGATGTGCCCTCCTAAGATCCAAGTGATGCACCCATCAGCACACGTTCCTCAAACTTGACACTTGGAAATTTCAACTTAGGTGGCAAACAGTTGCCTAACGCATTAATGCATGCAGTCATTGTAACATTGCTGCCATGCTCAGCTGGTGTCTCAGATCCAACCTCCTTGCATCCTATAGCTGCTAACATTTTTCGTGGCACATGTGCACTGGAGTTATCACTTTCATCAACATCAAATATTCTTTCTGGTGTTAATGTTACTTTGTCCATTATTGATGGTAAATTGTTGAAGAACGCTGCAACACTGTGTCCATTAAAACTTGTTGTACGACCTAGGCTCGTTCTTTCAAGCCGTCTTAGGCTTAGTCGTTCATGCCGTTTCATGAAGTCGATGTACCATTGTTCATTGGCTTCCCTATTTTTGTCCCAAGATGGAGGCACACTTTTATTCTACGATGTACAAAACTGGAATGCGAATTTTCGTAACTCGATTGGGGACAATCCACAAAGCATTTTCAAGGCAGCTATGATGTAATAAACCAACTTAATTTCTTTCGCAGGACTAAATACCTGTTGAACTGTAGAATTTCTGTAGACGCATATTTAGGATTTTGTAAATATCTCTGTAGAGTGATTCATGAAACACGAAAATCTTTAGCTGCTTTTCTCACTGATAGCCCAGCCTTCACAACAGCTGCAGCTTCTTTCAGAGCTTTCAGAGACGGTGGTGGTCTTGTTTTACTCATGCTGCTTCCTCGCATCTGTCAAAATTAATACTGGAATTATTGTAACACCTTCTGTTAGCTATCTAACAATGCATTGTACGTTGGGCCATGCTCAAAGTACAGTACAACCGACTGGCACATGGTACAATTTTCCTCCCACTTTAATAAATGGTTTATATAAACTACAATAACGACATGGCAAGAATATCACAGGATGCTTATTAGTATGTAAGTCTATCATAAATATTAAACATTTAAGTTTTCATTTATTGCTACATACATAGCTACATTAACACTGAATTAAGAACAGAAAAACGTAGTTCTAAATGGAAAAATGTCGATTATTTGTAGTAAATTGAAACTGTTGTTCCTTGCTCCTGTAACAAGTGCTGGCTATACTCAATCAATGTAGGCAACCTTTGGTGTGAAAAAGAATGAAATCAGACAGTAAAAACCAGAGCTATAAGATTGGCTCAAGGTATACGTCTGTTCAAGGCACAAGTTTCTCCCCTACATGGTGATCAAAAATTGGAGAATACCGAACTCAGCATAGCACTCTTTGGAACATTTGGAGGACGTAAATTTTGTACGGTGACCACGTTTTAGAACAAAAACCCATAAAGGAAAACGATCCGAAAAAATTTGGAAATCAACAAAAGTAGAATGTCTGCGAAGTAACTGGCTCTCTTTATTTACCTTTATGACGTCACCTGCGCAGATTGGTGCTCCACCCATAACGCCACAAGCCACGTCATCACCGTCTTGAAGGCAAAAGTCATGACCACCTTTTCTATGGCATAATAATCATGACAAGTTACGACCCTTTTATATGACGTCACGTTGGCGGTAAATTAAAAAATATCGACGGAATAGGGAGTCAGTATCTAGCTGACATGTTCAAAAAAGTATCCAAACAATCCTAATTTTTTTGGCCCCAAATTCAAGAGAGTCCGAACGACTTGTATTATTTGTAAAAAAAATTGCATTGCTTTTGTGTAGCTGTAAAAAAGCTACATTTTCAGACTGGCTGCAGAGCTGGATTTTAATTGCATTGGTCAGAGAAAGTCACATTTTTTCATACATTTTCTGTATGTTAAATAGATTTTACGGTGTCGTTCGTGACGTTTTTCTCACTGTTCTCAAAAGCGTAGAAGCATGGGTCTTCAACCTGATGAACAATGGCAATTCTCGAAGAAATAGATTTTATTATAACACTAGGTTAAATACTATTACTACTCTAGATAGAATAATATTTGCGATAAGACGCAAATTCTCCTCGAATTAAACTAAATTTGAAGGAAAACACTCATACTGAATCGAAATGACCCACTGTTTGTATGCAAGCGGTTGACATGTTGCACATTTCGGTTCGACTCCTCAAACAGAACGTACGCTACACACTTAGAATCAATAGGTGTAATATTTAAAGATCTTAAATCCTCCTCTGCACTCAGTAAACCACTTTTCAGATTGGGGTGTAGGGTGCATCGTCCACTGCTATCACTATTATCTTTCCTGTTCCATTCGCAATCATTCTACACGAAGAAAGTGTCTATAAATCTTTGAATGCACTTGAATTTCTCTCTGTTTACCGTTTTGGTCACTTGGTCACATATTCGTGTAAGGCAGTAACATATTGTTTCACTCCTCTTGGTACATGAGCTGTAATACTATACGTCCGTTGCTACAGTTGATTCAGTACTTCCTCGATTAGTCTGTTCTGAAGTTGTTCTACGAGGGTGTCCTGAATACTTCTGAATTTTGTATGTGAAAGCTCTTAAGGGTTTTTAAATAAAATAAACTTTATTAAAATCCTACATCTTTATCCTTCATGTCTACATATTTGCAGTCCTCTGCTGCTAATGGTCTACGAATTGTAGTGTGTAACATGCCGGTGTGTAAGGTAACTGTGTTGATGCGTATGAAATAGTGCGCTGTAATGGAGTTTAGAATTCGAAGAGTACTTCCGCACATGGAGCACTCTCTCCTCCATCACGACGATACCAGACCTTACACGACCGCTGTGACATCTGCAGCAATCCGACGCCTTGGGTTCACTATCATCGATTATCCTTCCTAGTCCTGTCTTGGCCCCATCCAATCTTCATTTTTTTGCAGAACTTAAAGAACATGTTAGAGAACTTCGGTAATGAAGCGGTGAAAGCAGAGGTGAGGTTGAGGCTCTGTCAACAAAATCAAATACTTTACAGTGATTGTCTCAACAAACTGATCTCTCGGTGGGAGAAACGTCATCGTCGATAGGGTGTTATGTTGAAAAATAAATAGGTAGACATGAAGAATAAAGATGTACAATGTTAATAACGTATGTTTTCTATAAAAACACTTAAGTTTTTAAAATAAAAATTCGAAGATCATGATGAAAGACTGGATACTGCAGAGAAATACATGTGTTGGTCACAACTACAAAGGCTCACAGAATATGTCTGTCTCGGTCAACCTGCAAATATAAAAGGAGACATGTGACCAGAAATATTACGAGTATTAAGTTGGACTGCTTCCCCCATGAACCATGGACCTTGCCGTTGGTGGGGAGGCTTGCGTGCCTCAGCGATACAGATGGCCGTACCGTAGGTGCAACCACAACGGAGGGGTATCTGTTGAGAGGCCAGACAAACATGTGGTTCCTGAAGTGGGGCAGCAGCCTTTTCAGTAGTTGCAGGGGCAACAGTCTGGATGATTGACTGATCTGGCCTTGTAACATTAACCAAAACGGCCTTGCTGTGCTGGTACTGCGAACGGCTGAAAGCAAGGGGAAACTACAGCCGTAATTTTTCCCGAGGACATGTAGCTTTACTGTATGATTAAATGATGATGGCGTCCTCTTGGGTAAAATATTCCGGAGGTAAAATAGTCCCCCATTCGGATCTCCGGGCGGGGACTACTCAAGAGGAAGTCGTTATCAGGAGAAAGAAAACTGGCATTCTACGGATCGGAGCGTGGAATGTCAGATCCCTTAATCGGGCAGGTAGGTTAGAAAATTTAAAAAGGGAAATGGATAGGTTAAAGTTAGATATAGTGGGAATTAGTGAAGTTCGGTGGCAGGAGGAACAAGACTTTTGGTCAGGTGATTACAGGGTTATAAATACAAAATCAAATAGGGGTAATGCAGGAGTAGGTTTAATAATGAATAAAAAAATAGGAGTGCGGGTTAGCTACTACAAACAGCATAGTGAACGCATTATTGTGGCCAAGATAGACACAAAGCCCATGCCTACTACAGTAGTACAAGTTTATATGCCAACTAGCTCTGCAGATGATGAAGAAATTGATGAAATGTATGACGAGATAAAAGAAATTATTCAGGTAGTGAAGGGAGACGAAACTTTAATAGTCATGGGTGACTGGAATTCGTCAGTAGGAAAAGGGAGAGAAGGAAACATAGTAGGTGAATATGGAGTGGGGGGAAGAAATGAAAGAGGAAGCCGCCTTGTAGAATTTTGCACAGAGCATAACTTAATCATAGCTAACACTTGGTTCAAGAATCATAAAAGAAGGTTGTATACCTGGAAGAATCCTGGAGATACTAATAGGTATCGATAGATTATATAATGGTAAGACAGAGGTTTAGGAACCAGGTTTTAAATTGTAAGACATTTCCAGGGGCAGATGTGGATTCTGACCACAATCTATTGGTTATGAACTGCAGATTGAAACTGAAGAAACTGCAAAAAGGTGGGAATTTAAGGAGATGGGACCTCGATAAACTGACTAAACCAGAGGTTGTAGAGAGTTTCAGGGAGAGCATAAGGGAACAATTGACAGGAATGGGGGAAAGAAATAAAAGAAATACAGTAGAAGAAGAATGGGTAGCTCTGAGGGATGAAGTAGTGAAGGCAGCAGAGGATCAAGTAGGTACAAAGACGAGGGCTAATAGAAATCCTTGGGTAACAGAAGAAATATTGAATTTAATTGATGAAAGGAGAAAATATAAAAATGCAGTAAATGAAACAGGCAAAAGGGAATACAAACGTCTCAAAAATGAGATCGACAGGAAGTGCAAAATGGCTAAGCAGGGATGGCTAGAGGACAAATGTAAGGATGTAGAGGCTTGTCTCACTAGGGGTAAGATAGATACTGCCTACAGGAAAATTAAAGAGACCCTTGGAGAGAAGAGAACCATTTGTATGAATATCAAGAGCTCAGATGGCAACCCAGTTCTAAGCAAAGAAGGGAAGGCAGAAAGGTGGAAGGAGTATATAGAGGGTTTATACAAGGGCGATGTACTTGAGGACAGTATTATGGAAAAGGAAGAGGATGTAGATGAAGATGAAATGGGAGATAAGATACTGCGTGAATAGTTTGACAGAGCACTGAAAGAGCTGAGTCGAAACAAGGCCCCGGGAGTAGACAACATTCCATTAGAACTACTGATGGCCTTGGGAGAGCCAGTCATGACAAAACTCTACCATCTGGTGAGCAAGATGTATGAGACAGGCGAAATACCCACAGACTTCAAGAAGAATATAATAATTCCAATACCAACGAAAGCAGGTGTTGACAGATGTGAAAATTACCGAACTATCAGTTTAATAAGTCACAGCTGCAAAATACTAACGCGAATTCTTTACAGACGAATGGAAAAACTGGTAGAAGCGGACCTCGGGGAAGATCAGTTTGGATTCCGCAGAAATGTTGGAACACGTGAGGCAATACTAACCTTACGACTTATCTTAGAAGAAAGATTAAGAAAAGGCAAACCTACGTTTCTAGCATTTGTAGACTTAGAGAAAGCTTTTGACAACGTTAACTGGAATACTCTCTTTCAAATTCTGAAGGTGGCAGGGGTAAAATACAGGGAGCGAAAGGCTATTTACAATTTGTACAGAAACGAGATGGCAGTTATAAGAGTCGAGGGGCATGAAAGGGAAGCAGTGGTTGGGAAAGGAGTGAGAAAGGGTTGTAGCCTCTCCCCGATGTTATTCAATCTGTATATTGAGCAAGCAGTAAAGGAAACAAAAGAAAAATTCGGAGTAGGTATTAAAATTCATGGAAAAGAAGTAAAAACTTTGAGGTTCGCCGATGACATTGTAATTCTGTCAGAGACAGCAAAGGACTTGGAAGAGCAGCTGAACGGAATGGACAGTGTCTTGAAAGGAGGATATAAGATGAACATCAACAAAAGCAAAACGAGGATAATGGAATGTAGTCAGATTAAATCGGGTGATGCTGAGGGGATTAGATTAGGAAATGAGACACTTAAAGTAGTAAAGGAGTTTTGCTATTTAGGGAGTAAAATAACTGATGATGGTCGAAGTAGAGAGGATATAAAATGTAGACTGGCAATGGGAAGGAAATCGTTTCTGAAGAAGAGAAATTTGTTAACATCGAGTATAGATTTAAGTGTCAGGAAGTCGTTTCTGAAAGGATTTGTATGGAGTGTAGCCATGTATGGAAGTGAAACATGGACGATAACCAGTTTGGACAAGAAGAGAATAGAAGCTTTCGAAATGTGGTGCTACAGAAGAATGCTGAAGATAAGGTAGGTAGATCACGTAACTAATGGTTCAAATGGCTCTGAGCACTATGGGACTTAACTTCTGAGGTCATCAGTCCCCTAGAACTTAGAACTACTTAAACCTAACTAACCTAAGGACATCACACACATCCATGCCCGAGGCAGGATTCGAACCTGCGACCGTAGCAGCCGCGCGGTTCCGGACTGCGCGCCTAGAACCGCTAGACCACCGCGGCCGGCGTAACTAATGAGGAGGTATTGAATAGGATTGGGGAGAAGAGAAGTTTGTGGCACAACTTGACTAGAAGAAGGGATCGGTTGGTAGGACATGTTTTGAGGCATCAAGGGATCACAAATTTAGCATTGGAGGTCAGCGTGGAGGGTAAAAATCGTAGAGGGAGACCAAAAGATCAATACTCTAAGCAGATTCAGAAGGATGTAGGTTGCAGTAGGTACTGGGAGATGAAGAAGCTTGCACAGGATAGAGTAGCATGGAGAGCTGCATCAAACCAGTCTCAGGACTGAAGACCACAACAACAACAAGTTGGACTGGCAAGTTTCTACAGTTTTGTTGTCTAAGATGTCGGCTGAGCTGAGGAAAACAGTTTTTACCTATGGATACTACCAGTAATAACTTACGCCCATGAAACATGGACATTAAAAGACTTCATTGTTAGAAAATTTATAGATGCTCAAAGACGACTGGAAATATCAATGTCAGGATACAAAAAGGAAGACAGAAAGAAAGCGGTAAACATAAGATATACGTACAACAAAATTCAGCGACATAATGGAAATACACACATCAAAAAAAGGCTTTCACCACCTCTGTTCCGAGAGTTCAGGAACCTGTGCAGAAAATTGGAATAGAGATCAACACAATTAACATTTCTCCCCTTTTTATTGCTCATGAAAACCACACATTGCATGTTTTAGCACCATACGGCGAGACGTTCAGAGTTGGTGGTCCAGACTGCTGTACACACCGGTACCTCTAATACCTAGTAGCGCGTCCACTAGCATTGATGCATGACTGTATTCGTCGTGGCATACTATCCACAAGTTCATCAAGGCGGTGTTGGCCTAGATTGTCCCACTCCTCAACGGCGATTCGGCGTAGATCCCTCAGAGTGGTTGGTGGGACACGTCGTCCATAAACAGCCCTTTTCAATCTATCCCAGGTATGTTCGATAGGGTTCATGACTGGAGAACATGCTGGCCACTCTAGTCGAGCGATGCCGTTACCCTGAAGGAAATCATTCACAAGATGGGCACGATGGGGGCGCGAATTGTCCACGAAGACGAATGCCTCACCAATATGTTGCCGATATGGTTGCCCTATCGGTAGGAGAATGGCATTCACGTATCGTACACCTGTTACGGCGTCTTCCATAACCACAAGCGGCATACGTCGGACCCACATAATGCCACCCCAAAACAGCAGGGATCCTCCACCTTGCTCCACTCGCTGGACATTGTATCTAGGCGTTCAGTCTCACCGGGTTGCTTCCAAACACATTCCCAAAGATTGTCTGGTTGAAGGCATATGCGACACTCATCGGTGAAGAGACCCTGATGCCAGTCGTGAGCGGTCCATTCGGCATGTTGCTGAGCCCATCTGTACCGCGCTGCATGGTGTCGTGGTTGCAAAGATGGACCTCGCCATTGACGTCGGGAGTAAAGTTGCGCATCATGCAGCCTATTGCGCACAGTTTGAGTCGTGACACGACGTCTTGTGGTTGCACGAAAGGGTGCTGGCGTTGCTGTCAGAGGTCCTCCGAGGTATAATCCACTGCAGTAATAGCCCTTGGGCGGCCTGAGTGGGGCATGTCATCGACAGTTCCTGTCTCTCTGTATCTCTTCCATGACCGAACAACATCGCTTTGGTTCACTTCCGTTGTTGAGAATCCTTCCTGGCATAAAGTAACAATGCGGACGCGATCTAACCGCGGTACTAGCCGTCTAGGCATGGTTGAACTATAAACAACACGAGCCGTGTACCTCCTCCCTGGTGGAATGACTGGAACTGATTGGCTGTCGAACGTCCTCCGTCTAACAGACGCTCCTCATGCATGGTTGTTTACATATTTGGGCGGGTGTAGTGACATCTCTGAACAGTCAGAGGGACTGTGGTTGTGATACAATGATACAATATCCACAGTCAACGTCTATCTTCAGAAGTTTTGGGAACCGGTATGATGCAAAACTTTTTTTTTTTTTTTTTTTGATGTGTGTAGTAAATGGCAGCAGGCTTATCACGTCCCTCGAAGAAAGGATTGCCGATGGTCAATACAAATACTAGTTTGAAGCCCAATTTACCATCAAAGCCAGAGAGGAATACCAACAGACAGACGAAAGAGAGCTGGATTCATTTGCAACGGGAAAGTCAGGATTGGCAAAAATGGACGAACCTACTGAGATGCTGTGTTTCATGCCGACTCAAAGAGGCAACATCAACAAATGACCGAACTGACTGCTGCTGCTTCTGATGATGATGTTGATGGCGATGATGATCTATATCATGAGCAATACTGGTCCATTAACAATTAATCTACGAAATTCATGTAAGAGCATTAATAGAAATCCGTAAATCCTTCACAAGGAACAGAAAAGATAACCTGATGCATGTCTTGAATTAAATAGACGTCCATGAAATAGAGAAGACGAGTCCTGACGTTATATTGACTGAAGAAGGCGAAATCAACAAAAATTTGCTCTTCAAGTATGAGATTGGTTGGTTGATTGGGGGAAGGGACCAAACGTCGAGGTCATCGGGCCCATCAGATTAGAGAAGGAAGTCGGCCGTGCCCTTTCAAAGGAACCATCGCGGCATTTGCCTGAAGTGATTTAGGAAAATCACGGAAAACCTAAATCAGGATGGCCGGATGCAGGTTTGAACCGTCGTCCTCCCGAATGCGACTCCAGTGTGCTAACCACTGCGCCACCTCGTTCGGCCAAGGAATGAGACTACAGTCTTTGTAAACTGCGTGTAGGTAATCGTTTTGCCCCTTTGGTTGTCATTTTGTTGAAGTACTGATATTTTCCAATTTAAACATTCCTGTAATTTTTAAGTATCCAGTGCTTGTTCACTACACACGTGTAATTTGTGGATTGCGTTTGGGTATTTGCATAGCAGTGTCGCGGCATTACACAGTCGAATAGTGCCGAAGAATCCGCTATACAATATGTTTTTCGATTCTGTTTGACACGGTGGATAGCTTGGTGGTGTCAGAATGGTGTAACATGCATCAGATGGTTCGATAATCATTCACGTGGATAGCCTTTCATATTATTTGTGACTACGCGAGTTGTACGTCATTAGCATGGTTCCAAGGCTACCTATTCACTAATTTTTTCTGCTTGTAAAGTCTACACGTTAGAGTCTTGTGTAGTACTGAGATGGGTATTTATAAGCTGAAGTATTCATGATTTCTGGTGAGAGCACCGCTTTCTAGCTTCGCATTGCCGTAATTCTACATAGATGTAAGAGGCAGTCTGAAAAGTTTGTAAGGGTGTTGCAGTGTAGACTGTGCTGAGAAATAACTGTTTAAAAATTAGATACGTTTCGGCGTTGCCAAGTTAATTAACACTAAAATTAGCGGATCAGGCAGTAGCGCTGCGCAAGTTCATGCGGCCCGCCAGAGACGGTGTCGCCAAACATGTTCGTTTGGTTTCTTAAAACCGAACAAGATAGCGATGGAAAAATTAGGCATGGAACGGTAGTAAGAATCGAACCAGAGCCAAAGACTGAGCAGTCTCGTGAGCTATCATCTACGTTACGTGAACAACTAACACTCATTGTATCTGGCGGACCGCTTAAACTTGAACGCACAACGGCCTGATGGGCTAACATCAGTGCTAATTAACTCTGGAATGGCGCAACGTATCGAATTTTTTTTCTTAACAATTATTTCCCAGTATAGCACTGATGTAACACCCTTACAAGCTTTCCAGTCTGTTTCTGACCACCCTATATATTATAATGTTGTTGTTGTTGTGGTCTTCAGTCCTGAGACTGGTTTGATGCAGCTCTCCATGCTACTCTATCCTGTGCAAGCTTCTTCATCTCCCAGTACCTACTGCAACCTACATCCTTCTGAATCTGCTTAGTGTATTCATCGCTTGGTCTCCCTCTACGATTTTTACCCTCCACGCTGCCCTCCAATACTAAATTGGTGATCCCTTGATGCCTCAGAACATGTCCTACCAACCGATCCCTTCTTCTAGTCAAGTTGTGCCACAAACGTCTCTTCTCCCCAATCCTATTCAACACCTCCTCATTAGTTATGTGATCTACCCATCTAATTTTCAGCATTCTTCTGTAGCATCACATTTCGAAAGCTTCTATTCTCTTCTTGTCTAAACTATTTATCGTCCATGTTTCACTTCCATACATGGCTCCACTCCATACAAATACTTTCAGAAACGGCTTCCTGACACTTAAATCTATACTCGATGTTAACAAATTTCTCTACTTCAGAAACGCTTTCCTTCCCATTGCCAGTCTACATTTTATATCCTCTCTACTTCGACCATCATCAGTTATTTTGCTCCCCAAAAAGCAAAACTCCTTTCTACTTTAAGTGTCTCATTTCCTAATGTAATACCCTCAGCATCATCCGACTTAATTCGACTACATTCCATTATCCTCGTTTTGCTTTTGTTGATGTTCATCTTATATCCTCCTTTCAAGACACTATCCATTCCGTTCAACTGCTCTTCCAAGTCCTTTGCTGTCTCTGACAGAATTACAATGTCATCAGCGAACCTCAAAGTTTTTATTTCTTCTCCATGGATTTTAATAATTACTCAGAATTTTTCTTTTGTTTCCGTCACTGCTTGCTCAATATATAGATTGAATAACATTGGGGAGAGGCTACAACCCTGTCTCACTCCCTTCACAACCACTGCTTCCCTTTCATGCCCCTCAACTCTTATAACTGACATTTGGTTTCTATGCAAATTGTAAATAGCATTTCGCTCCCTATATTTTACCCCTGCCACCTTCAGAATTTGAAAGAGAGTATTCCAGTCAACATTATCAAAAGCTTTCTCTAAGTCTATAAATGCTAGAAACGTAGGTTTGCCTTTCCTTAATCTAGCTTCTAAGATAAGTCGTAGGGTCAGTATTGCCTCACGTGTTCCAATATTTCCTCGGAATCCAAACTGATCTTCCCCTAGGTCGGCTTCTACTAGTTTTTCCATTCGTCTGTAAAGAATTCGCGTTAGTATTTTGCAGCCGTGACTTATTAAACTCATAGTTCGGTATTTTTCACATCTGTCAACACCTGCTTTCTTAGGGATTGGAAATATTATATTCTTCTTGAAGTCTGAGGGTATTTCGCCTGTCTCATACATCTTGCTCACCAGATGGTAGAGTTCTGTCAGGACTGGCTCTCCCAAGGCCGTCAATAGTTCTAATGGAATGTTGTCTACTCCCGGTGCCTTGTTTCGACTCAGGTCTTTCAGTGCTCTGTCAGACTCTTCACGCAGTATCATATCTCCCATTTCATCTTCATCTACATCCTCTTTCATTTCCATAATATTGTCCGCAAGTACATCGCCCTTGTATAGACCCTCTATATACTCCTTCCACCTTTCTGCTTTCCCATCTTTGCTTAGAACTGGGTTTCCATCTGAGCTCTTAATATTCATACAAGTGGTTCTCTATTCTCCAAAGGTCCCTTTAATTTTTTCTGTAGGCAGTATCTATCTTACCCCTAGTGAGATAAGCCTCTACATCCTTACATTTGTCCTCTAGCCATCCCTGCTTAGCCATTTTGCAATTCCTGTCGATCTCATTTTTGAGACGTTTGTATTCCTTTTTGCCGGCTTCATTTACTGCATTTTTATATTTTCTCCTTTCATCAATTAAATTCAATATTTCTTCTGTTACCCAAGGATTTCTACTAGTCCTCGTCTTTTTACCTACTTGATCCTCTGCTGCCTTCACTACTTCATCCCTCAAAGCTACCCATTCTTCTTCTACTGTATTTCTTTCCCCATTCCTACCATTTGTTCTCTTACGCTCTCCCTGAAACTCTGTACAACCTCTGGTTTAGTCAGTTTATCCAGGTCCCATCTCCTTAAATTCCCACCTTTTTGCAGTTTCTTCAGTATTAATCTACAGTTCATAACCAATAGATTGTGGCCAGAGTCCACATCTGCCCCTGGAAATGTCTTACAATTTAAAACCTGGTTCCTAAATGTCTGTCTTACCATTATATAATCTATCTGAAATCTGTCAGTATCTCCAGGCTTCTTCCATGTATACAACCTTCTTTTATGATTCTTGAACCAAGTGTTAGCTATGAGTAAGTTATGCTCTGTGCAAAATTCTACCGGGCGGCTTCCTCTTTCATTTCTTAGCCCCAATCCATATTCACCTACTACGTTTCCTTCTCTCCCTTTTCCTACTACCGAATTCCAGTCACCCATGAATATTAAATTTTCGTCTCCCTTCACTATCTGGATAATTTCTTTTATTTCGTCATACATTTCTTCAATTTCTTCGTCATCTGCAGAGCCAGTTGGCATACAAACTTGTACCACTGTAGTAGGCGTGGGCTTCGTGTCTATCTTGGCCACAATAATGCGTTCACTATGCTGTTTGTAGTAGCTTACCCGTACTCCTATTTTTTTATTCATTATTAAACCTACTCCTGCATTACCCCTATTTGACTTTGTATTTATAACCCTGTATTCGCTTGACCAAAAGTCTTGTTCCTCCTGCCACCGAACTTCACTAATTCCCACTATATCTAACTTTAACCTATCCATTTCCCTTTTTAAATTTTCTAACCTACCTGCCCGATTAAGGGATCTGACATTCCACGCTCCGATCCGTAGAATTCCAGTTTTCGTTCTCCTGATAACGACGTCCTCCTGAGTAGTCCCCGCCCGGAGATCCGAATGGGGGACTATTTTACCTCCGGAATATTGTACCCAGGAGGACGCCATCATCATTTAACTATACAGTAAAGCTGCATACCCTCGGGAAAAATTACGGCTGTAGTTTCCCCTTGCTTTCAGCCGTTCGCAGTACCGGCACAGCAAGGCCGTTTTGGTTAGTGTTACAAGGCCAGATCAGTCAATCATCCAGACTGTTGCCCCTGCAACTACTGAAAAGGCTGCTGCCCCTCTTCAGGAACCACGCGTTTGTCTGGCCTCTCAACAGATACTCCTCCGTTGTGGTTGCACCTACGGTACGGCTATCTGTATCGCTGAGCCACGCAAGCCTCCCCACCAACGGCAAGGTCCATGGTTCATGGGGGGATACATTATAAGGGGTGTTCAAAAAGAAACGAGCAGGAGTCTGTAATGCGCAAATCTGTGACGGGAGGGTAATACCGTGGCGTGTGTAACGAGGTGTGGTTCCGACCAGAGCGTGGAAGTTCACAGCCATTCGCTAGAGGGCATGCGTGAACGTCACGTGACTATACAGAGCTAGCAGCAGCATGCCTCAGTCGTCCAACGGTGTCAGTCTGAAGTTCTTCTTTGACCAAGATGACCCTCTTCTGATTCACTTCCTGCAGCACGGGACAACAGTGAATGCCCAGCGTTACTCGCAAACCTTGACCACCCTTCGCCAAGCGATCATATCAAAACGACCAGGCAATCTTACCAGTGGGGTCATTCTGTTCCATGACAATGCAAAGCCTCATACGGACAACACAGTCGCGGCACTCCTGCAGAAATTCAAATGGGAAGTTCTCGGCCACCCTCCATACAGTCCGGACCACTCTCCCTGTGATTACGCCATTTTTGGTCCCCTTAAAAAGGCTCTGAGGGGCAAACGATTCACCTCGGACGACGACGTCCAGCTGTACATGCGGAACTGGCTAACATCGCAGCCCCGGGTATTTTATGAGGCAGCCATTCACTGCCTTGTGTCACAGTGGGCACAAGTGCCTCAACAGCCAGGGTCAAAACGTGTAACATACAGGTGCTGATTCCTGTAATTATGCCTCCTGCTCGTTTCTTTTTGAACGCCCATTTACATGATTTGCAGCTTTGCAGATGTTTTTTCATTTCACGTGAGGTCAGTTCTGTTCGTTCCGATCGAGGCTTTTTCTAACATACGAGGATCAATATCGGCCTTTCATTAATTTATTCGCGAGTTTAAGGTGTTTATCAAGTTCATTCCACACTTACTTAATAGTATTAACTGACTTTGAGAATATACGGGGTGTTACAAAAAGGTACGGCCAAACTTTCAGGAAACACACAAAGAAAGAAAGTATGTTATGTGGACACGTGTCCGGAAACGCTTACTTTCCATGTTAGAGCTCATTTTATTACTTCTCTTCAAATCACATTAATCATGGAATGGAAACACACAGCAACAGAACGTACCAGCGTGACTTCAAACACTTTGTTACAGGAAATGTTCAGAATGTCCTCCGTTAGCGAGGATACATGCATCCACCCTCCGTCGCAGGGAATCAAATGGTTCAAATGGCTCTGAGCACTATGGGACTTAACATCTTAGGTCATCAGTCCCCTAGAACTTAGAACTACTTAAACCTAACTAACCTAAGGACATCACACACATCCATGCCCGAGGCAGGATTCGAACCTGCGACCGTAGCAGTCGCGCGGTTCGGGACTGAGCGCCTAGAACCGCGAGACCACCGCGGCCGGCTCGCAGGGAATCCCTGATGCGCTGATGCAGCCCTGGAGAATGGCGTATTGTATCACAGCCGTCCACAATACGAGCACGAAGAGTCTCTACATTTGGTACCGGGGTTGCGTAGACAAGAGCTTTCAAATGCCCCCATAAATGAAAGTCAAGAGGGTTGAGGTCAGGAGAGCGTGGAGGCCGTGGAATTGGTCCGCCTCTACCAATCCATCGGTCACCGAATCTGTTGTTGAGAAGCGTACGAACGCTTCGACTGAAATGTGCAGGAGCTCCATCATGCATGAACCACATGTTGTGTCGTACTTGTAAAGGCACATGTTCTAGCAGCACAGGTAGAGTATCCCGTATGAAATCATGATAACGTGCTCCATTGAGCGTAGGTGGAAGAACATGGGGCCCAATCAAGACATCACCAACAATGCCTGCCCAAACGTTCACAGAAAATCTGTGTTGATGACGTGATTGCACAATTGCGTGCGGATTCTCGTCAACCCACACATGTTGATTGTGAAAATTTACAATTTGATCACGTTGAAATGAAGCCTCACCCGTAAAGAGAACATTTGCACTGAAATGAGGATTGAGACATTGTTGGATGAACCATTCGCAGAAGTGTACCCGTGGAGGTCAATCAGCTGCTGATAGTGCCTGCACACGCTGTACATGGTACGGAAACAACTGGTTCTCCCGTAGCACTCTCCATACAGTGACGTGGTCAACGTTACCTTCTACAGCAGCAACTTCTCTAACGTTGACATTAGGGTTATCGTCAACTGCACGAAGAATTGCCTCGTCCATTGCAGGTGTCCTCGTCGTTCTAGGTCTTCCCCAGTCGCGAGTCATAGGCTGGAATGTTCCGTGCTCCCTAAGACGCCGATCAATTGCTTCGAACGTCTTCCTGTCGGGACACCTTCGTTCTGGAAATCTGTCTCGATACAAACGTACCGCGCCACGGCTATTGCTCCGTGCTAATCCATACATCAAATGGGCATCTGCCAACTCCGCATTTGTAAACATTGCACTGACTGCAAAATCACGTTCGTGATGAACACTAACCTTTTGATGCTACGTACTGATGTGCTTGATGCTAGTACTGTAGAGCAATGAGTCGCATGTCAACACAAGCACCGAAGTCAACATTACCTTCCTTCAATTGGGCCAACTGGCGGTGAATCGAGGAAGTACAGTACATACTGACGAAACTAAAATGAGCTCTAACATGGAAATTAAGCGTTCCGGACACATGTCCACATAACATATTTTCTTTATGTGTGTGTGAGGAATATTTCTTGAAAGTTTGGCCGTACCTTTTTGTAACACCCTGTATATGGGCTCTTTTCTGTTTTGACAATAAGTGGTATTGTATTTCCTCGTGGTCCCTTTCAGGACCTACATATCTTGTTGTATCCTTGAATAGAGGTACAACAAATAGCAGAAGGCGTTAGTAAGCAACACAGATTATTCCTCTACATGCGCAGACAGATAAGAAATTCTTTTCGTATTTATTAACATGACGAAGTGACCCACCGCCCTGATAATTGTAGTGTGTCGTTTGCTACTAAAAACTATTAACAAGCGGTAGAGACAGAGCCTTCGTCTTTTTCTACAGCTTCTCTCAGTGTTGCTATTTTTCTTGATTTTTACATTATTACATTACTATTTTAAGATCAGACATGTGATACATGAAGTATATTTTGGAAGAGGAAACCAAATTTTACTAGATTCTTAAGCAAAAAAATGGTTCAAGTGACTCTGAGCACTATGGGACTTAACACCTGAGGTCATCAGTCCCCTAGAACTTAGAACTACTTAAACCTAATTAACCTAAGGACATCACACACATCCATGCCCGAGGCAGGATTCGAACCTGCCACCGTAGCGGTCGCGCGGTTCCAGACTGAAGGGCCTAGAACCACTCGGCCACACCGGCCGGCCCTTAAGCAGAAAATAATAGACGAAAGGAAAAATTTAGATAATGAAAGAAGTAACTTTACCTGGCTACTTCAAATTGGAGGGCTTTGGTAAACACTTCGACCTTCTCACACCTGAATTAGCATGTTATACTCTGTTATGGATACTACTGCAAGTATATATGCCGTGAAATTAGGTGTACGTGGTTTGTGTATGAGGTACAAAAGGACTATTTGTTACTGCAATATTTTCCCCATTTGGTTGCACCCACACATTGTCTCCCCGAAGGGCACTTCTTATCTATGTTGGTCTTAGTGTTTGTGTAGTTGTGTCTTACTATTCTGCATATACAGGGTGAGTCACCTAACATTACCGCTGGATATATTTCGTAAACCACATCAAATACTGACGAACCGATTCCACAGACCGAACGTGAGGAGAGGGGCTAGTGTAACTGTTTAATACAAACCATACAAAAATGCACTGAAGTATGTTTTTTAACACAAACCTACGTTTTTTTTTTAAATGGAACCACGTTAGTTTTGTTAGCACATCTGAACATATAAACAAATACGTAATCAGTGCCGTTTGTTGCATTGTAAAATGTTATTTACATACGGAGATATTGTAACCTAAAGTTGACGCTTGAAACCTCCGACGTTCAGTTGCGTGTTGTAACAAACACGGGTCACGGTCGGCGAGCAGCATCTGCAGGGACATGTTTACGATGACGACCGTGTTTACGAGTGTGGCTGTAGTGCACCGTTGTGGTTTGGTCTAGCTGTCGCAGTGTCCGCACGTAGCGCTTGCTGCTATTGTTATTCTGCATTCGTCTCCGCACGCAGACCAACTGTAGTACACCGTGTTACCAGACGTCTGTAGTGTTGTAGGAACTGTGACCATGGTGTATTCGAACTCTGAAAAGGCGGAGATGATACTCATCTATGACGAGTGTCGACGAAATGCAGCTGAAGCCTGCAGGGTGTATGCAGAACGGTACCCGGACAGAGAGCATCCAACGTGCCGCACATTCCAAAACATCTACCGCCAACTGTATGCAACAGGTATGGTCGTAGCACGCAAACGGGTCCATAACAGGCCCGTCACAGGAGAAGCGGGTGTCGTTGGTGTGTTAGCTGCTGTTGCCATGAACCCACACATGAGTACACGGGACATTGCGAGAGCCGGTGGACTGAGTCAAAGTAGTGTCATGCGCATACTTCATCGTCACCGCTTTCACCCGTTTCATGTGTCGCTACATCAGCAATTACATGGTGATGACTTTAATCATCGAGTGCAATTCTGTCAATGGGCATTAACAGAAAATGCGTTGCAGTTCTACCTGTTTACCGATGAAGCGGGTTTTACAAACCACAGGGCAGTGAATGTACGGAACATGCATTACTGGTCCGTGGACAATCCTCGCTGGCTCAGACAGGTAGAGCGACAGCAACCGTTGACTGTAAATGTATGGTGCGGAATCATTGGCGACCACCTCATTGGTCCTCACTTCATTGCAGGGGCCCAAACAGCTGCAACATACATCGCCTTTCTACAGAATGATCTGCCAACGTTGCTCGAAAATGTCCCACTGGAAACGCGTCGACGTATGTGGTATCAGCATGATGGTGCACCTGCACATTCCGCAATTAACACTAGGCTGACCCTTGACAGGATGTTCGACGGGCGTTTCATAGGACGTGGAGGACGCATAAATTGGCCAGCCCGTTCTCCTGATCTTACACCTCTGGACTTCTTTCTGTGGGGTACGTTAAAGGAGAATGTGTACCGTGATGTGCCTACAACCCCAGAGGATATGAAACAACGTATTGAGGCAGGCTGCGGCGACATTACACCTGATGTACTGCGGCGTGTACGACATTCATTACGCCAGAGATTGCAATTGTGTGCAGCAAATGATGGCCACAACATTGAACATCTATTGGCCTGACATGTCGGGACACACTCTATTCCACTCCGTAATTGAAAACGGAAACCACGTGTGTACGTGTACCTCACCCCTCATGGTAATGTACATGTGCGTCAGTGAAAAAGACCAATAAAAAGGTGTTAGCATGTGGACGTAATGTGCTGTTCCAGTCTCTTCTGTACCTAAGGTCCATCACCGCTCCCTTTGGATCCCTACGTAATTCGGTGCTCTCCGATACACACGATCGAACAGCGGAGGAGTGGTACTCAAGCGTCAACTTTAGGTTACAATATCTCCGGATGTAATTAACATTTTACAATGCAACAAACGGCACTGATTACGTATTTGTTTGTATGTTCAGATGTGCTAACAAAACTAACGGGGTTCCATTTAAAAAAACGTAGGATTGTGTTAAAAAACATACTTCCGTGCATTTTTTTATGGTTTGTATTAACCAATTACACTAGCCTCTCTCCTCACGTTCGGTCTGTGGAATCGATTCGTCAGTATTTGATGTGGTTTACGAAATATATCCAGCGGTAATGTTAGGCGACTCGCCCTGTATATTTTTATGTACAATATTATGAAGTTCACATATTTTACAGTTTGCATTTTATGCAGTTTACATATCACACAACTATATGTCTGAAAATTGGGATCCAAAGAACTAAAGAATTACTTCTTTCACATTGTAAAAACAAGAAAACTTCTTGTTTTATTTCTTATTACTAACTTATTTCTAGGTTCCATGTATATTTTAGTTACAGTATCGTTGCAGTGGTGTGGTCTGCTACTATGCCGTATATGTATCTGTATCTGGTAATATTGGTGTCTTCATGTCATCATCTGTGTGTGTATGTTCACCGGCTTCCATATCAGTGTTAATACCTCTGTTGTCCCATGTATCATGTTGTGGCGTAGGGTGTGTGTCTTGTCGTGATTTTGTATTGGTCGTTGTTGTTTACAAGCCTTATGTAGCGCTGTTGATATTTGATCAGTGATGCGGTTAAGCTTGCACCGGAAAAAGAGATAGAACTTTGGTGGCTGGGCTGAGTGCTGCAAATGGGGCAGCGAGTAGCAGTGTTTGTGGAAGATTTCGGAGGCTGGATTACTGTATAGTAGAAATTCCAAGAAAGTCCAGTACCAAGGAGAGTAAAAGTCCAGACGAAGCCGACCGCAGTGGCGAGGCGTCGACGAAGCTGCGGCAGCGCTTTCCAGGTCGAGACTGCCTGGTGTGGCGCTGCGTGCGGCTATTGAGCCCCGGCGGCAGATGAATAGACCCGCCGACACCGAGTAGCTTTGCCGTGGCACAGCGTGATTGGAGCGGCGTCGGTGTGTAGCAGTTTGACGAAGGTACGCCGGCCGGCGTCGCTGTGATACGGCGGGGGCAACTACGTGAAGGGCCGCGCATGCGCTGCCCTGCTGAGCGGCGCTGACAACTGGCCGTAAACTGCTGGCCGTGGAGTGCCTGACGTGTGGTCTGCGGCAGGCGCCATGGTGTACGCATTGATGACACCGCGTATCTATTGCTTACTTATTGAATAATAAAGGCAATTAATCTCAGGTCTGTCGTTTATCATTTTTCGTCCCGCATCAATCTTGGATATTGACTTTCATGAACAATCAACATGTGCATTTTTATCCTTTGTCCACGTCGTAGCTGGTGCGCAGAGCTCACCTACAACAATCTGCCTTCCACAGAATTAATAGAATGAAAATCTGCTGTAGGCATATAGAGTACTTTTCAGAACTTCGAGACTCTTACTACAGTCTCGAATACATCGAGAGTTTGTTCTTCTGTGATTTCATGCTTCTTACTATCAGGTGTTAGGCAATACAACGTGTTACGAGAGTAATCCCAAAAATAAGGTCTCCTATTTTTTTTAAGTACATAAACCTGTTTATGTCTACAGTGGTTTACATCAGTTTAAAGCTTGAACATTTAGCTGTTTTTCAACGTAATCACCATTTCTGTAGATGCATTTTTGTAGACGCTGTGGCAGTTTTTGTATGCCCATGTCATACCAGCTGGCCGCCATACTGTTCAGAAAGTTATGAACCTCTTCTTTCACCTCGTCGTCGGAGCTGAATCGCTTTCTGGCCAAATGTTCTTTTAACCTGGGGAACAGGTGATAGTCACTGGGCGCCAAGTCAGGACTATAGGGTGGGTGGGTGACTATGTTCCACTGAAACTGTTGCAGAAGAGCAACGGTTTGCCGAGCGATGTGTGGGCGAGCGTTGTCATGGAGAATGTGTACGCGCTTGCTCAACATTCCTCTTCTCCGGTTCTGAATTGCCCGTTTGAGTTTTTTCAGTGTCAATTGTAGAAATAAACTGGTCTCTGTACTTATAAAAAAATAGGAGACCCTACTTTTGGGATTACCCTCGTATTTAAATCTACAATGCACGAGTTTTCTCTACAAGAGATGACGCAGCTGCACTTCTAGGTTGGCTTACAATGATTGTATATCTTGGTTATAATATTATATTACCTTAACACTTGCTAAAGTCCTTTTCATACATTCCATTTCACTACGGAAGTGTGTTGACTATTTAGTATGGTTCAAATGGCTCTGAGCACTATGGGACTCAACTGCTGAGGTCATTAGTCCCCTAGAACTTAGAACTAGTTAAACCTACCTAACCTAAGGACATCACAAACATCCATGCCCGAGGCAGGACTCGAACCTGCGACCGTAGCGGTCTTGCGGTTCCAGACTGCAGCGCCTTTAACCGCACGGCCACTTCGGCCGGCACTATTTAGTATTTCGTAAATAGAAGTCAGATCGCATTGTTGTTCATTCGTGGGTCAAAAATGCTTCAAATGGCTCTAAACACTATGGGACCTAACATCGGAGGGCATCAGTCCCCTAGACTTAGAACTACTTAAACCTAACTAACCTAAGGACATCACACACATCCATGCCCGAGGCAGGATTCGAATCTGAGACCGCAGCAGCAGCGCGGTTCCGGCCTGAAGCGCCTAGAACCGCACGGCCACAGCGACCGGCATTCGTGGGTCAAAATTTTGTAGTAGAAGGTAATTATTTGCAGTACAATAGTACCGAAATCATAACAGTTATGCACTCAAGTTGAAGTCTAACGGGAAGCAACAGCTTTCAACAGGAATGAGAATGTGTAAATTGTATAATGGATAAGTATCTATAACAACAACTTAAGGTCATAACAAGTGTGTAATGTAACGACCGCCAGTCTCAAACCATAGTGTGAGGCACAATCCGCTGACGGAACTGATCTCTGGATTCAATCTCATTGGCGCCATTGATTGCATATTTTTCGTATTATAGGGCTCTAATAGCTGATGTATCAGTACTCTCCATATTGATTCTTCATAATTTACAGTTATCGGTCCCGTGGACGGGTATCTGTTTTGTATCGTTTCCCACATGATACAACATCATCACCTCATATTACACATTGCGAACAATTCCTTGTCGAGAACCTTGACGAACTCTCTGTGATTTGAATAATGTAGTTTCTCGTAAATTTCTACCAACGGCGATGAATATCGTCCACTTACGCAGACGTCTATTGCCAAACTCTTCTCTGTACATTCGTTGAAGTCTCCGGGCACTACATGCTTCGGCAGCATACATTGAATGCATGTCCGTATACCCTTTCAACAAGTGGAAGTGAGTCTTCGACAACCAGTCACGAATTGTAAACAGTGACGAACCTAATAACCGTCGACGCAACACGGACGACTCCGTATTGCTTTTCGAAGTATCGCCACAAACTTCTATGCGACAGGCAATTATTTTTTCTGAGACCCAGAGAGGTTACCAGCACGTGCCGCGCACGCATTACTCATTCATGTTCTTTTCTGATCATTGTCTCCATATCTCAAAACTCACTTTACGATCCACTACCGTATGTATAATTTTGACGTTAAAGATTTGGCGTACCCATTGTAGATCGAATGATACGGATAACATGAGAAGCCACAACTTAGTAGCACCTTGCCGGGGCAGACACATTTTACTGCACTGCCGAGCACAGAAGCGTGGGTGGCTCCACAGCATCATGGCGGTGTTTCACAATGGATGTCGCTGAAGAAATTCTTATAGATTGTTGCCCAGCAGCTCGGTACGGTACAAAGAGAAACTGGGCACTGTGTTCTTTGAATACCATTACAGTGCCCCCACAGTGGTAGAAACTTTTCGTTGAAGTAGACTGCTTGAGGAGTCGTAGCAACGTAGGGCCACTATAGGCGTTACACGTTCCCATATTTGGAGATTACGTCATAAAATAGGTTTTCTGTCTGCTGGTATTATAAAAGAGGTGGCGTAGCATGTGAGCCTACGGTTTTAGATTTTTCTCTTTTATATTTAAAACCGTGATGTAAGTTTTTCGCTTCTAACTATTTCTTTGGAGAGCATGTCGTGTAATCCATTAGGGGAGAGTATTGTAGCATGGTACACATTTCAGATTTTAGCATCCAGCTAACACTGTAATAAAACTTCATTATACTTCATTACTCCCTTTTTAAATTACGGCATTCCATTTTTGAATGCTGCAATTTTTCTTTTTAATTACTAAAGTTACTCCGAAAAATTAAGGTTTTTCCAAATATGAAAACACGCTCCAAGGTAAAACTTGTGCCTAGGGACAAATATTCTACTGGGATTTAAAAGAGTTTGCCATCTACAAAATCTTGTCAATACTGTATTTAATCGTCTACTTGTTGCAGTATTACTTTACTACACACCAAGGATAAGTAACTGAAAGCAAATTAAACAGAAGTATCATCAAAAATCAGTTATAAGTTAAACACATCTTTAAATAGAAATTATTTTAAAACTAACTCAAATTTCCATTTTTAAGACTTATAAAATTGTTTAGACGTTAAAAAAACTTAGTTCATTGGCATGTATCACATGTTGCACGGTAAAAGACCTTCTTTGTTTCAAAGTGCAAGATGGCGCACGATCGACGAAGTATGGCTTAACTGTCCACATGTTACACACGGTCCAGTCACATTAATGTGACCACCGACCATGTTCGACGTCAACGTGAAATAATGACTCACATACGGAAGATGGCAGCACTGGCAGTGGAGGGTATATAAAGCGTGTCGCGGGTATGCGGGAAAAAGTGCAGTCGTTATCGTAATGCGGAAAAGAAGATATTTATCTGATGCCCAAAACGATGTGATCATTGGCTTTCGGGCCAAGGCTGGAAGCATTTGCGAAACGCCTACGTTTGTAAGTAGCTTGTGTGCCGTCATGATTAAAGTATACTGTGCATGGCAAAATGGCGCTTTCGAAAACCGGTGCCGAGCGAAATGCGATGCACCGCGTGCCATAGGCGACAGGGGAGAACGACGGCTGCGGGGATGCGTACCGGCGAACAGGCGTTCCCAGATGAACCACCAAAGCGCTTCCAACAGTGAGCAGGGTGAGATTACCGGACTCCCCTGGCCACCAAACCCCACGGATGTAAAGCCAATCTAAAATCAAAGGGATCACTTCGGGCGTGCTGTACGTGTAATTGACCCTCAACCGAAAAACCTAGCTAATATGAGTACAGCACTGGAGTCACGATGGCTGCACATCCCTATCGGTGCCTTCCAGAACCTCACTGATACTCTTCTTGCACATCTCGCAGCTGTATGGCACTTAACTGTGTAGAATTAGAAATATTTACAAATGCTGAACCAAATCCTACCTTATATCTAACAATAATAAAAACTGTCGAAAGTGGTGGAAACTTCTTATGGCGGTCTCTAATGCGCATTCCTGCATGTGATTTTAAAATAAGTCACTAGACTGAAGTATCAACTAAAATGCCTTGTGTTACTAGGTACATTATCCTCTATATACAACACTCTCCCTTACATATGTGCTATTTTGAATGATTTTACAGTATATGCTTGGAAATATAACAGAAGACCCTTAGCACCCATATTATCCTTTTATATGCGCCAACTAAATCAATTCCTACCAGTCCACGTGAGATCTCGAGACTTCTGCAGGCGGCTATCTCAGCTGTGATATGTTAGTTGATATTCTCCAACCTATTGTTATTATTATTGTTGTTGTTATCAATGCGCGAACTTTTTTGATACGGCTGTCACGCTATTCAGTCACGTACAAGTGTTCTATTACCTTCGTACTTACTGTACCGTACATCCACTTGATCTTCTTACTGCACTCAAACCCCGATCTTCCTCTACAATTCATATCCGACACATTCCCTTCCATTACCAAAATAGCTATTCTTTGGTGCCTCAAAATGAGTCCCAACACTCATTCAATCTGTTACTCACGTTGTTCCATAAATCTCGTTTGTCCTCAATCGGCTGACTCTGAGCACTATGCGACTTAACTTCTGAGGTCATCAGTCGCCTAGAATTTAGAACGAATTAAACCTAACTAACCTAAGGACATCCCACACATCCATGCCCGAGGCAGGATTCGAACCTGCGACCATAGCGGTGGCTCGGCTCCAGACTGCTGTCCTCAGTTCTGTCCAGTCACTGTTCATTAGTTACTCGGTCCACCAATCTAATATTCAGTGTTCCCTGTAACACTAATTTTCTAATGCTTCTACACTCATCTTGTCTGTATTCTTTATGGTCCACGTTCCGCTTACAAATAACGCTAAAATCCGGAAACATTCTTAAAGAAAATAGTTCCTGACACAGTTAAGAAAGACATAGAATGTAGTATGTGCATATGTCAACAAAGATCGAATGGAAAGAAGTGAAAATATTTGCAGAAGACAGAACAAGATGGTGATCCTTTGTTGCTCCCCTATGCCCCCCATAAGTATTTAAAGGAAATAAAAAATACATAGTACACTACTGGCCATTAAAATTGCTACACCACGAAGATGACGTGATACAGACGTGAAATTTAACTGACAGGAAGAAGATGCTGTGATATGCAAATTATTAGCTTTTCAGAGCATTCACACAAGGTGGGCGCCGGTGGCGACACCTGCAACATGCTGACATAAGGAAAGTTTCCTACCGATGTCTCATACACAAACAGCAGTTGACCGGCGTTTGCCTGGAGAAACGTTGTTGTGATGCCTCGTGTAAGGAGGAGAAATGCGTACCATCACGTTTCCGACTTTGATAAAGGTCGGATTGTAGCCTATCGCGATTGCGGTTTATCGTATCGCGACACTGTTGCTCGCGTTGGTCGAGATCCAATGACTGTTAGCAGAATATGGAATCGGTGGGTTCAGGAGGGTAATACGGAACGCCGTGCTGGATCCCAACGGCCTCGTATCACTAGCAGTCGAGATGACAGGCATCTTATTCGCATGGATGTAACGGGCCGCGCAGCCACGTCTCGATCCCTGAGTCAACAGATGGGGACATTTGCAAGACAACAACCATCTCTACGAACAGTTGGACGACGTTTGCAGAAGCATAGACTATCAGCTCGGAGACCATGGCTGCGGTTACCCTTGGTGCTGCATCACAGACACGAGCGCCTGCGATGGTGTACTCAACGGCGAACCTGGGTGCACGAATGGCAAAACATAATTTTTTCGGATGAATCCAGGTTCTGTTTACAGCATCATGGTGGTCGCATCCGTGTTTGGCGTCATCGCGGTGAACTCACATTGGAAGTGTGTATTCGTCATCGCCATACTGGCGTATCACCTGGCGTGATGGTATGGGGTGCCATTGGTTACACGTCTCGGTCACCTCTTGTTCGCACTGACGGCACTTTGAACAGTGGACGTTACATTTCAGATGTGTTACGACCCGTGGCTCTACCCTTCATTCGATCTCTGCGAAACCCTACATTTCAGCAGGATAATGCACGACCGCATGTTGCAGGTCCTGTACGGGCCTTTCCGGATGCAGAAAATGTTCAACTGCCGCCCTGGCCAGCACATTCTCCAGACCTCTCACCAACTGAAAACGTGTGGTCAATGGTGGCCGAGCAACTGGGTCGTCACAATATGCCAGTCACTACTCTTGATGAACTGTGGTATCGTTTTGAAGCTGCATGGGCAGCTGTACCTGTACACGCCACCCAAGCCCTGTTTGACTCAATGCCCAGGCGTATCAAGGCCGTTATTACGGCCAGAGGTGGTTGTTCTGGGTACTGATTTCTCAGGATCTATGCACCCAAATTGCGTGAAAATTAATCACATATCAGTTGTAATATAATATATTTGTCCAATGAGTACCCGTTTATCATCTGCATTTCTTCTTGGTGTAGCAATTTTAATGGCCAGTATTGTACATTATAAACATAATATTATATATTATATATATATATTATGATATAATATAATTAATTTGTTAAAATGTTACGCATTAAAATAGTGCCAAGTGCACTCAACATAACCTCTTACTATTATCGAAGCAGTTCGGAGACTTGCTGCTAAATTTGTTACCGGTAGGTTCGATCAACATGCAGGGATTACGAAGATGCTTCGTGAACTCAAATGGGAATCCCTGGGGACAAGACGACCTTCTTTTCATGAAACACTGCTGAGACAATTTAGAGAATCAGCATTTAAAGCTGACTACAGAACGATTCTACTTCCGTCAACGTAAATTTAACGTAATGATCACTAAGATCACATAAGAGAAATTAAGGCCTGTATGGAGGCATACGGAGAATCATTTTTTCTCTCTCAGTTTGCAAGTGGAACAGTATAGGAAATGACTGGTAGTGGTACAAGCTACCCTTCGTCAGGCACCATACAGTGGCTTGCATACTACATATGTGGATGTATGTGTAATATATTTCTCTTTTTAAATAGCAGTAGTATTAGTAGTAGTAGTATCTTTAAAATTTCCAGTAACCCTTTTAGAGGGTATGATAAATCCTCATTGTTTCTGCACCTTTGTTTTCAATTACAGTTGCCCTCGCCCCCACTCGTCTTTCATTGTTTGAGAAACTTCTCCCTTTTCCTTTTGTGTCCATTTTCTTCCAGGTCTTGACTTTTTCCTGTCCTGATGATATGTTTAGTTACTTTATCATTATTCATACATGTCCATAGAATTTTAATCTCTTTTCTCTCTTCACGCCTGTTAACTTTTCAACTTTCAGATAAACTTCTCTTTTAGACCTTCAACTACATTCTGATTCACTGCTGTTTTAGCTCATAATATTTCTGTTGGGATTGTGCTTTCAGTTTTTACTCATTTTTCGAGCTCTCCCTTCATAGTCAGTTTAATAGATCAATGCATAAAGTATTTCTGATGTGTCCATTGCTTCATAGTGTTTCAGTTTTGTGATCTGGGATAAAGATTTATTAATATATATGTTTCAATTTATTTGAAAGACCCTTTATATTTCTTATATTCTAGCCTTTATTGCTATATTTTCCTTCACCTTCTTTCTCTTAGATATTTAAAATAGTCTTCTGTATATAATGTGTTACTGATTTTAAGTTTTTGAGGTGCGTTACTAATGTTAGTGACGAACTGTGTTTTAAATGATATTTGTAAACCTACTGCTGCTGCTTGATGTTTTAGTTCTGTGATTTGTTCTTGTGCACTTTCAATTGAGTGTAATAAGTTCTACGTCTTCTGCAAATTCTAGGCAGTCTACAGTGATCTTGTTTGGCTTTCTTTCTAGTTGTATAACCTTAATATTTATGGTATCTCTCCAGTCTCTAGCCACTTTCTCTAATGCACAGTTAAAAAGTAGGGGCGAGAAGCCACTCCTCGTCTTGCTTTGCAATTTATTTCAAAATTTTCTGACCGTTCTCTCGTAGAATTTATTTTAATGTTGTGTTGGTTAAAGTTGCTTTAATTACGTCTGTTGTTTTGTTATTTAGTCTAAACTATTTTAGAATGTTGACTGTTGTTGTATTTCCATCAACAGAATCGTATATCTTCTTAAAAATCTTCAAATACTAGCACATGTTTCAAGCAGCTGATTTTCCTAATTTTTTAGGTGTCCTTGTTCTCCACATAATCTGCTCTTCCTTAACACTGTCTGATGCTCCCATATCTCTGGAACTAATTTTTTTTCAACACTGTTTAAAAGTACCTTCAACAGGATCTGATAGGTCACTGACAACATGGAGATTCCTCTGTAATTGTTAGGATCCGTTTTAATCCATTTTAGTGTATGGGTTGTAGTAATGCAGATGTCCATCCAGCTGGCATGGTTTCCCAGATTTCTTGAATTATTTTTGTCGGGCCTGCTATCATATTGTCACTAGTATGGTTCCATAACTCTGCAACTGTATTGCCTTCGCCAAATGCTTTCTTGTTTTTGTCCTACGATTTCTTTAGTTTCTTCGAATGTTGTTGGCTTCTTATCTGGTTCTCTTGATATTGAAGTGTTAAATTTAAAATTTTCCTGCGGTGAGTCGCACTTTTGTAATTGTTTGAAACCCTCTGCAAGTATTTTACAGTTTCTAGTGTTGTTATGTGCAATTTGAGACTTTTTGGATCTGAAAACTGTACGCTTAGTGGTGCCTATTTTCTTAATCTGGTTTTTAACACTCTGTAGACGTTTCTTTTGTTTTTGTTAACTCCGATTCTTTTGATGTCAGTTGATCTTTCAGAGGCTGGACCTTCTTAAAATCTTTTGATGTTACTTTCTTGACTTCTGTAAAGGTTATTTGACTCTCATAATTTTCATTTACATTCCAGATGTTCCGGGTTCTCTGTTTTTTGAGGACAAATTCACCACATTCATTTTTCTACTGGAGGTGTTTCCATTTCTTTTTGAGGAGATAATTTCTTCTGCTGCTTGTATTGTCTTTTTGGAGTTGTTCCCACTTCTTGGGTGTTTTTTTTCCGAATAGTGTTTTCAAATTACTTATTTTAATATGTTTGTCGATCTTCGTAGATTGGTACTGATTCCTTTTTTCTAATTATCAGCCTAATTTTAAAGTTGATTTTGGGACTATAATCAACTGAATCCAAACCGGCACGTCTAATAACTTTACGTAAAAAGTTCAGGGCAATCGTAAAATGCGTTTTAGACAGGTACGTGCCGACTAAAACTGTGAGGGACGGGAAAACAACAAAGTTAGGAAACTACTGCGAAAGCAAAGAGAGCTTCACTGCAAATTTAAACGCAGCCAAAACCTCTCAGACAAACAGAAGCTAAACGATGTAAGAGTTAACGTAAGGAGGGTTATGCGTGAAGCATTCAGTGAATTCGAAAGTAAAATCCTATCTACCGACTTGACAGAAAATCCTAGGAAGTTCTGGTCTTACGTTAAATCAGTAAATGGATCGAAACAGTATATCCAGACACTCTGGGATGAAAACGGCGTTGAAACAGGGGATGACACGCGTAAATCTGAAATACTAAACACCTTTTTCCAAAGCTGTTTCACAGAGGAAGACCGCACTGCAGTTCCTTCTCTAAATCCTCGCACGAACGTAGAAATGGCTGACATCGAAATAAGTGTCCAAGGAATAGAAAAGCAACTGAAATCATTCAACAGAGGAAAGTCCACTGGACCTGACGGGATACCGATTAGATTCTACACACAGTGCGCGAAAGAACTTTCTAACAGCCGTGTACCGCAAGTGTCTAGAGGAACGGAAGGTTCCAAATGATTGGAAAAGAGCACAGGCAGTCCCAGGTTTCAAGAAGGGTCGTCGAGCAGATGCACAAAACTATAGGCCTATATCTCTGACATCGATCTGTTGTAGAATTTTAGAACATGTTTTTTGCTCGCGTATCATGTCGTTTCTGGAAACTCAGAATCTACTCTGTAGGAATCAACATGGATTCCGGAAACAGCGATCGTGTGAGACCCAACTCGCTTTATTTGTTCATGAGAGCCAGAAAATATTAAATACAGGCTCCCAGGTAGATGCCATTTTCCTTGACTTCCGGAAGGCGTTCGATACAATTCCGCACTGTCGCCTGGTAAACAAAAAAGAGCCTACGGAATATCAGACCAGCTGTGTGGCTGGATTGAAGAGGTTTTAGCAAACACAACACAGCATGTTGTTCTCAATGGAGAGACGTCTACAGACGTTAAAGTAACCTCTGGCGTGCCACAGGGGAGTGTTATGGGACCATTGCTTTTCACAATATATATAAATGACCTAGTAGATAGTGTCGGAAGTTCCATGCGGCTTTTCGTGGATGATGCTGTAGTATACAGAGAAGTTGCAGCATTAGAAAATTGCAGCGAAATGCAGGATTATTTGCAGCGGATAGGCACTTGGTGCAGGGAGTGGCAACTGACACTCAACATAGACAAATGTAATATATTGCGAATACATAGAAAGAAGGATCCTTTATTGTATCATTATATGACAGCGGAACAAACACTGGTAGCAGTTACTTTTGTAAAATAACTGGGAGTATGCGTACGGAACGATTTGAAGTGGAATGATCATATAAAATTAATTGTTGGTAAGGCGGGTGCCAGGTTGAGATTCATTGGGAGAGTCATTAGAAAATGTAGTCATCAGCAAAGGAGGTGGCTTACAAAACACTCGTTCGACCTATGCTTGAGTATTGCTCATCAATGTGAGATCCGTACCAGGTCGGGTTGACAGAGGAGATAGAGAAGATCCAAAGAAGAGCGGCGCGTTTCGTCACGGGGTTATTTGGTAAGCGTGATAGCGTTACGGAGATGTTTAGAAAACTCAAGTGGCAGACTCTGCAAGAGAGGCGCTCTGCATCGCGGTGTAGCTTGCTGTCTAGGTTTCGAGAGGTTGCGTTTCTGGATGAGGTATCGAATATGTTGCTTCCCCCTAGTTATACCTCCAGAGGAGATCACGAATGTAAAATTAGAGAGATTCGAGTGCGCAAGGAGGCTTTCCGGCAGTCGTTCTTCCCGCGATCCATACGCCACTGGAACAGGAAAAGGAAGTAATGACAGTGGCACGTAAAGTGCCCTCCGCCACACACCGTTGGGTGGCTTGCGGAGTACAAATGTAGATGTAGATGTAGATTGAGTATTACCAGTCCAGAATGTTTACTTATGGTCACATGATCAAGTTGGTCCTCACTACAAATTTGATTCAGTGGCACTCATATAGGAAGCTTCTGAAGAAGTTTCTCAAGGAATATGAAGTTTTGTACTTTCCACGTTCATCGCATAAGTCGTTCCCCATTTATATTAGTTCTTTTGTGTGCAGAATGTTGCCTGCTCTATGTGTGTAACGATATCTCTTCCAGATTTGGGCATGTGACATTACGTTGTTTCTTTATGTAATTCTGTTGGTTGGTTGGTTGCTTTCGGAGAGGGGGCCAAACGTCTAGGTCATCTTTCCCATGTAATTCTGTCTAATGTGCTGTTGATTATTTGCAAAAATTCTTGGTTGCTATTTTATGTTCTTTTTTTCATTTGTTGGAGCACATGTGTTTACAGTAGTTTACACTTTGTTTGTTGATATAAAGGTTCGAGTGGAAAGTGTTTCATTTACGGATTTAAATTCTGTTATTGAGTCGAATATATTTAATTTCATTCATTTGTGAATCACTTTAGGAAGGGTTTTAGACACATCATGGCTAAAGGAAAAAGAACACAGTTCATATATACAGGCATTTACGTACAGGTTTCTGTTGACAAGGATGATACTGGAGACTGCCTTATAATAGGAACCATCGAAAACCTTCCTCCCAAATACACGTTCAGTATTTTTGAAACAGAACGACTTCGTTCAGTTTATTCCTTCTCTACACCAGTGTTTTGCAAAGAAATAATTTAATAAGCCAAGAAGCTAGTGCTCACAATTTATTCTCCTCTTAGTACTGGTCAGGGCACATACTAATGACGTTATATACCCTATATACACATTATTTCGAAACGTGGTGCTACACAAACTATTAGCTGACCTCAGGACTTTGAAATGGTGGTTGATTTCCATTCGGTATATCGCAACTTGCCATTCGCTTGACTAAAAGATTTTGTCAACATCCCTCCATAATGAGTGAGACCTTGAGCTCAGAAATAAATAACTACTAGTGTTGTCCATTGCAGAGTTATGAAGTAATGTTTTACTGCAGACAAAAAGAAATAATCACTAAGTGCAAAGTGTTGTGTGAAATAACAGATATGTTCTGCTAGCATTTTATTATTATTATTATTATTATTATTATTATTATTATTATTATTATCTTTCTTTCTTTTCTCAGAAGTTATGTCTGGTCAAAAATGGAAAGTGACGCGGACCTTGATCAAGCGTGACTTCCTTTTAACTGTACGGTATATGTTATATTGCATTTAGGAACTTTCGGGTAATTGAACATGTATCAATAATTACGGATTTCTGTAGTTGTATATATAAGTTTGGATGTAGCTGTATTGCATTGATGTACTGGTGGATATTGTGTGGTATGACTCCTGTAGTTGATACTATAATTGGTATAATGTCAACTTTATCCTGATGCCACATGTCCTTTACTTCCTCAGCCAGTTGGATGTATTTTTCAATTTTTTCTCCTGTTTTCTTTTGTATATTTGTTGCATTTGGTATGGATATTTCGATTAGTTGTGTTAATTTCTTCTTTTTATTGGTGAGTATGATGTCAGGTTTGTTATGTGGTGTTGTTTTATCTGTTATAATGGTTCTGTTCCAGTATAATTTGTATTCATCATTCTCCAGTACATTTTGTGGTGCATACTTGTATGTGGGAACATGTTGTTTTATAAGTTTATGTTGTAAGGCAAGCTGTTGATGTATTATTTTGCTACATTGTCATGTCTTCTGGGGTATTCTGTATTTGCTAGTATTGTACATCCGCTTGTGATGTGATCTACTGTTTCTATTTGTTGTTTGCAAAGTCTGCATTTATCTGTTGTGGTATTGGGATCTTTAATAATATGCTTGCTGTAATATCTGGTGTTTATTGTTTGATCCTGTATTGCAATCATGAATCCTTCCGTCTCACTGTATATAGTGCCTTTTCTTAGCCATGTGTTGGATGCGTCTTGATCGATGTGTGGCTGTGTTAGATGATACGGGTGCTTGCCATGTAGTGTTTTTTTTTTTTCCAATATACTTTCTTCGTATCTGTTGATGTTATGTGATCTAAAGGGTTGTAGAGATGGTTATGTAATTGTAGTGGTGTAGCCGATGTATTTATATGAGTGATTGCTTTGTGTATTTTGCTAGTTTCTGCTCGTTCTATAAAGAATTTTCTTAAATTGTCTACCTGTCCATAATGTAGGGTTTTTATGTCGATAAATCCCCTTCCTCCTTCCTTTCTGCTTAATGTGAACCTTTCTGTTGCTGAATGTATGTGATGTATTCTATATTTGTGGCATTGTGATCGTGTAAGTGTATTGAGTGCTTCTAGGTCTGTGTTACTCCATTTCACTACTCCAAATGAGTAAGTCAATATTGGTATAGCATAAGTATTTATAGCTTTTGTCTTGTTTCTTGCTGTCAGTTCTGTTTTCAGTATTTTTGTTAGTCTTTGTCTATATTTTTCTTTTAGTTCTTCTTTAATATTTGTATTATCTATTCCTATTTTTTGTCTGTATCCTAGATATTTATAGGCATCTGTTTTTTCCATCGCTTCTATGCAGTCCCTGTGGCTATCCAATATGTAATCTTCTTGTTTAGTGTGTTTTCCCTTGACTATGCTATTTTTCTTACATTTGTCTGTTCCAAAAGCCATATTTATATCATTGCTGAATACTTCTGTTATCTTTAGTAATTGGTTGAGTTGTTGATTTGTTGCTGCTAGTAGTTTTAGATCATCCATGTATAGCAAATGTGTGATTTTGTGTGGGTATGTTCCAGTAATATTGTATCCATAATTTGTATTATTTAGCATGTTGGATAGTGGGTTCAGAGCAAGGCAGAACCAGAAAGGACTTGATGAGTCTCCTTGGTATATTCCACGCTTAATCTGTATTGGCTGTGATGTGATATTATTTGAATTTGTTTGGATATTAAGTGTGGTTTTCCAATTTTTCATTACTATGTTTAGGAACTGTATCAATTTATGATCTACTCTGTATATTTCTAATATTTGTAGTAACCATGAGTGGGGTACACTATCAAAAGCTTTTTGATAATCAATGTATGCGTAGTGTAGCGACCTTTATTTAGTTTTAGCTTGATATATCACCTCTGCATCTATTATCAGTTGCTCTTTACATCCTCGTGCTCCTTTGCAACAGCCTTTTTGTTCTTCATTTATAATTTTGTTATGTGTTGTATGTGTCATTAATTTCTGTGTAATGACTGAAGTTAATATTATATTATATATATATATATATATATATATTATATATATTATATATTATTATTATTATTATTATTATTATTATTGGCATTCACTTGTCCTACATAATGTACTGCTTAACAGATAGTTTTTTAATAAATTCACTTTTGTAGTCACATCAGTCTCCTTCACAAATTTATTGTGTAATTCCATCCTTTGGTAGAAAATGCTTATTTGCGTGCTGTGTTTATTATTTCTTTGTAAACGTAGGTTCATTCCAAATTTGTTCCATTGATATAGACAGAGCAGTAATCAACAAGAAATTTTTGATGTGCACAACTAATTGGTAAACGTACAAACATGCTGTAATTAAAGTAGCCATTGTATTGTATGACACTGGTTACGATTTTTGATTATTATTGTTATGACTCTTTCGTATTCCATGAAACCTGTGTTAAAATTTATTTTTATTTTTTCCAGAAAATAGTTTCAGAGGTAAGAATTGAGTATACATATGAATAGCACACCGATGAGCCAAAATATTATGTCCACTATCCTCTACGAGACTGCATGCCGCTTGGTGGCTTTGAGGAACCGCGAGCACGATCTGCAAATGATGAAATCATATATCAGAAGCGACTTAGATAAAGATTGGTTGGCTCTGAGCACTATGGGACCTAACAGCTATGGTCATCAGTCCCCTAGAACGTAGAACTACTTAAACCTAACTAACCTAATGACATCACACAACACCCAGTCATCACGAGGCAGAGAAAATCCCTGACCCCGCCAGGAATCGAACCCGGGAACCCGGGCGCGGGAAGCGAGAACGCTACCGCACGACCACGAGCTGCGGACACTTAGATAAAGGGCATATTGTTATGACCTGGCACCTGGTGACGGTCATTTCAAAAACCGCGATACTAGTCGACTGTTTTGCGTGCTGCAGTCGTGAACAACTACGAAGAATTGCTGGGGGACGGTGGACCCACAAGTAGTCTACAAAGTGTTGGACGTCGATGCCTCTCCAAAGAACAAGGAGGTCAGATGCTTGCACAATCTATTTAGCAAGATCGTCAGTCATCTATGGCAGATCTGACGACAGAACACAATGATGGTATGGGAACAACTGTTTCATAGTTCACCGTACAGCGCACATTATTATACATTGGCCTCTGCAGCACACAACTCCAAAATGTCCCCGTGTTGACAGAATGAATTCGTCAATTACTATTGCAGTGAGCACAGGGTCATCGAGACTGGACTGAGGATCACTGTAATCATGCAGTGAGCTATAGGAACATTTTTGCGGACCACCTTCATCCGTTCGCGCTTGATGCCTTCCTGACAGTGATGATATCTTCCACCATGTGTCCATGTCTTCCACCATGTGTCCATGTCACAAGATGAGAATCGTGTTACGGTGGTTGAGGATTTAAAATGATAGTGAGCTCACGTTTATATCATGGTAACTAAGTTCACCTGATGTGAATGTGAATCTGATGGACGATATCTAGGTTGCTATCAGGCGCTTTCTCCACCTCTACAAACCTCCGGCTCGTAATTTGCGGGAATTGAGTGACGTTTCAACAGACATATCGTGCCAGATACCTCTGGAAATCTACCAAGGACCTTTACAACCAATGGCATGCAGAACCGCTCCTATATTGCTTTCCAAATTTATTTATTTTTTTTTCAGTTTTTTATTTTTTATTTTATTTTATTTTATTTTATTTTTGCTTTCAACTATTCGACCGCCCCAAGTATCAACATTTTGTGTACCAATTTTAACTTTTCATTTTCTAAACTAATTCCTTTGGCATCAGTCTTCTAATTTAACAACACTGTGTTACCCATGTTCTACTTTCATCGATATTCAACTTATAAACATTTTTACTTTTTATTTTTGTTAATTTTTCAAGACAATATGCATTGTGTTCAATGGTTTTTCTATGTCCTTTACTGTTTCTGAATCAATGCGACAGTAGAAAACTTCAAGCACTTTAGTTTTTCTCCTTGCACTTTAAATCCCAATCCAAATTTCCTCCACTGCTTGTTAAGTATCCAGATCGAATACCATAATGGTTAGGCTACAACTCTCTCACTTCCTTTCCAGTTACTGCCTGAATTTCATGTCAAATGGTTGAAATGGCTCTGAGCACTGTGGGACTTAACTTCTGAGGTCATCAGTCCCCTAGAACTTAGAACTACTTAAACCTAACTAACCTAAAGACATCGCACACACCCATGCCCGAGGCAAGATTCGAACCTACGACCGTAGCGGTTGCACGGTTCCAGACTGAAGCGCCTAGAACCGCTCGGTCACCCCGGCCGGCATTTCATGTCATTTACCTCTAATAACTACAGTCTGGTTTCTATTCAAGCAGTAGATCAATTTTGGTTTCCTGTATTTCACTTCTCGTACTTTCAAAATTTCCGTGAATGTTATGATTATTTCTGTCACTGTCCAACAGTCATACACTGCGCATTTATTTCATTATTTGGCAATTAATCAACGTTGAGGCCAGATATTTTAATGTGTGCCATGCATCTGCCAGTCATGTAAACTTTGTTCTGAACTCCATTAACATCATAACCACCACAGCTTATAAAGGCAACACCACAGTACTGATCAACAAATGACAATGTGCATTTTTTTAAAAAAAGCAAATAATTCATCTCCTCTCACAACAACACAAAACTGAAATCCGATCCATCATCGCGTTTACATACACACAAAAAAATACCTCAAAGACACCAAAGTATATTCGCAGATAAACAAAAACAGCACATCACACGAAAGAACCCAAAGCACCAACAGTTAGAAGAAACCCAAAATTCACTAACCAGACCTGCCAATTAGACCTATCAGAAATTTCATGAATGTACCGTCATACTATATGGTAAAACACACAAAGAGAAACGTAACAAAAAACTATGAAACGAGGGCCAACATCAAAGTGTAAAACACAAATAAAAAGTTCACACATTTCACAGATAGCCTTACGTATTTCTTTTGACATAGAGAACATGCACATCTCAATGCCAACTGGAGACATATTAAAACTAATTGAAAAGAAGCTACTGACATACAACAAACTACCCACAGATAATATTAGAGTAATAGTCAGAACTATATTTCAAAATCAGAAATAAAGAACACATAAGAAGCTGAAAGCATGAAAACAGTCATTCTGTCTTTGCTGAGCACCCGTACAGCATGACCATGAACCATCTAACATGGAACAGTAAATGAAAATTATTGGAATGAACAATTGCAATAGAAAACTCCTAAAATTACAGGAATATTTTCACATGCAAAGGGCCCCTTGCTGTGAATAAAAAGGTAATAAATGACTAAATCACCATAAGAAACAACTCACTGATCACATTAGCTGCTAAAATAATAACAGAGATGTACAAGATAATAACACGCACTAATGCCTTAAATTCACAAGAAAACAGAACCACACATCCATGCACACAGAACCACACACACACACACACAAACACAAAATGAGACATTATACCAGCTAAAACATGGAGTTCATCATCGCAGGAACCTTACCCACACACTGTAAGACCTAAGGATGGACGCGGTTTGAATGGGACAGGTATGAGCAGCACTGATGAAAACACCTCATACAGAGCATACCAAGAAGGATATACACACATTGTCATTTGCACTGCAAAGCAAACATGGTAATGAATGTTGCCTATCATTCTGTTTTTGTTTTATAGTAAAGTTATATTTTTGAGTTTAATGTGACTTCTTCATTCTTTCTCTGCGTCCATTGAATCTAACGTCAGACGTATTCGCTAGTAAACAGATGGTGTAACACAGTTCTGGGCACTATATGTGAGGGATGGAGGTTATGAGGTGCAAGTTTCATGACGAAAGTACCTGGGAAAGTCATAAGCCAAGGAATTTTTTTCTGCTTCATAGGTTGACAGCACTGACTCCACAATGGCATACCGTACCCTCATTATTTACGTTTTAATTCTCTACATTGTCATTTTATTGTGAGTGCTTGGTTTTCCACTTAAATATATCTATTATAATTAATAGTCCCATACTCAGGGAATGAGCGTCTGGTGAGAAGATGCAAAAACCCAGCACCGCCGGTGATGGCAAGGTCCTAGTGGACGTCGTTTGCTCTCGCCTTGCTCCGACCTATTATCAAGTGTCAAGAGTGTATCTGTGTCATGTGGATGACCATGATTTGTACTTGTACAGTGTACTGTTGAGTTTGTGTTTTTATGGACGAAGGGAAGGGAGACGGTGAAACCTTGTGTCGTGCTTCTCTCGAAAAGAAATAAGGCACCGCCGAGCTTAACGTTCCCATCGACGGACTGATCACCATCAACACTGTCATACGCCCTCATTTCGTGAGACCCCGTAGACAGGTTTGGACTTGAATCCAGGACATTGGCACATAGCCTGGTGATCAGAAACCTTACGGCAACAATTCCCCTTCCCTTGCTGGCCAATTACTGGCAGTGAAACTTTTATCTCCCGCCAGGATTCGAACCGGCTTACCCACGAGTCGAGCGCCACCGCACGGGTGTGCGTTAACGACCTCGGCCACGGAGGTGGGTAAACGTATGTATACATGTTGTTAAATTAAAGTACCCTGTCGCGTTTGTCTGTCCGTATGTAAAAGCTAATCCCAGGAGGTACTGAAGAGATAGTAACATGGTTCTCATTAACAGGAAGACTTATTCCCGAGTAAAATAATAATACATGTGTGCTATACCTTCTAAGATATAATGCTCCAAACAAAAGAAGAGATCTGGCTACCTTATTGGCCAATGTATGGTTTGGGAATCACGAAGACAAGCAATAGAAAGTCTCGCTGTATGCGGACGGGTATTATCTTGCTGAAATGTAAGCCCAGGGTGACTTACCATGAAGGGCAACAAAACGGGGTGCAGAATATCGTCGACGTACTGCAGTATTGTACATATGCCGCGGACGACAAACAAAGTGGCTCTGATATGAAAATAAATGGCACCCAGAACATCATCCCTGTTTGTCGGGCCGTATGATAGGCGACAGTCAGCTTTGTATCCCACTGTTGTCTAGGGCGTTCAAAATGGTTCAAATGGCTCTGAGCACTTTGGGACTTAACATCTCAGGTCATCAATCCCCTGGAACTTAGAACTACTTAAACCTAACTAGCCTAAGGACACCACACACATCCATGCCCGAGGCAGGATTCGAACCTGCGACCGTAGCGATCGCGCGGTTCCGGAGTGAAGCGCCTAGAACGCTCGGCCACACCGGCCGGCGTCTAGGGCGTTTCCAGACACGTCTTCGGTCTGGAATGCCATTGAATGGACTAGAATTGCCTTCAGTGGTGAGTCCCACTTCGAACTGAGGCACAATCACCAGCGGAGATGACTCTGGAGTTGCCCTGGGCAGTGGTGGGATACTAACCTATTTACCACGCGGCGTGTGGTTCAACAACCAGGAGTGATGATCTGGTGTGCCATTTCTTTTCAGAACAGGACCCCTTTGCTTGTCATCCGCTTCAACCTTATATCTCAGCGGTATGTCGACAATATTCTACATCCCAGTTCATTGCCCTTCATGGCAAGCCATCCCGAGATTACATTTCAGCATGATAATGTCCGCCCGCACACTATGAGAGATTCTACTCCTCGTTTTCGTGCTTGCCAAACAATACCTTGGTCATCAAGTTCGACAGATCTCTCCCCAACTGAGAACATTTGGAGCATTATTGGTAGAGTCATCCAGCCACCTCAGGATTTTGGAGATATAACGCGCCAATTGGACAGAAATAGGCACGATAACCCTCTGGGGACTTCCAACAACTCTATCAATCTATGCAAGCCGAATAACTGTTTGCATAAGGGCCAGAGGTGGTGTTTATTGGCTTCCTCAATTTGTGAAGCTCTATCTCTTGAATAAATCACCATCTTTTCTGAAACTGTAATCGTTTTATCTGTGGATGTAAATCACATTCATCAATTTCCGTCACATTCAGGTAAGTCTTCGTGGTGTGTCGTTCTTATTTTTCTTTTGTTTCAGGATGTATGTAATGTTGTATGTTCCTTATTTCATTGGCGTTTCCAGTGATACCTCGTAGCAGTGGTAGGGGCTACGAGATGCTGAGCTACAGAGCAGGCGGTATCTGTTGAGGAAACGAGGTAATGCAAACAGCCACAACAATTCCAGAGGCCAGCGAAGCTTGATCGGAATTTATAAATATCTATCTGTATTAAACACTAGCTGAGTACCCAGCATTGAGCGGGTAGGTATTTATTTCAGTTCTATTAGTCAATCTGCTCCTTCCCCGTCTCTCTGTCCTTCTCCTTTGCCGCACCTCCCCTTTTCTCTGTCCACCTGCCCCACCCCGCATTCCTTCCCCATCTCCTCCTGCAGCTCTCTCTGTCCATCTGGTATTTCCCCTGTCTCTGTCCATCTCCTTCTCTTTCCTTTGTATTCCCATCTCCTCTTCCCCCCTCATTCCCTTCTATTCCTTTTCTCTGTCCATCTGCTCCTCTTTATGTGTCATACAGGTTTATAATTTTATAGGTACATTCAGCAGCATATGTGGGTACTGTGCGATAAATGTATTGCAAATAGATTTACTTTCTAGGAAGTGATAAATTCAAAAGTCATGCACGATGTGGCATTTTTTCAAACATCTCACTTTTTATGACGTCGTATCCCATGAACTATGTGCCATACAATGATATCAGTTTGCACGTGTATTCAGTGCTATATGTGAACACTGTCTGCAAGATTTGTTGTGAATATTATTAATAGAAAAGAAGTTGTAAATTAAAACATCATACCTAATGCGACTGATTTACAGCATCAATAGCGAAAACGTAGTAGGCGATAAACTTTGTATACGAGAGACATTTTCATAAAAGTTTGAAATTATGAGAAAACTTTGTTGTATGCCGCTAAGTGCTCTCGTTCTGAAATACTGAATAGTGCGTATAGTACCAGGTAGTTATAATTAAAGTGCAGCTACTCACATATGTCCAGTGTGGCCTATAATTATCTTCCCGCAGAGAAACTTGGCAGATATTCGAATGCGTTAATGCGGATGCGATTAACGCCGGAAAAAATATTAGTTCCCATTTTTGCTACAAGGTGCAAATCTGACACTATGAATACGAGAAAGGCGTATAGAAATGTGTCCACATGTAATGAATTAGAAACGGTACGTGAGCGGAAAGTGTCGAACAACGAGGAAAGCCAAATGTTGATATCATTACTAACCCCCGCTTGCAAAGTTTGTTGAATATGAGCACTGGAGACGTGGACGAGATGCTGCGTCCATAAAACGACATGATTCCGGTGGAATCTGAGCAACGTGTTCCCGTGTACTGATCCTCAGATCAGGTAGAGACCGAACATGTCCCTGATGAACGCGTTCTTTTCTACATCCCCAGAACCAAAAGTTACATGGATTCAAATCAGGTGATCTTGCAGGCCATGCATCTTGTAAACCTCTGGAGATAACACTTTCGTGGAACGCTGGATTACGCAGATCTTTTCCTGGTCGAGCGACATGATGTGTTACCCCATCTTGCATGAAAACAGTGGTTTCCACACAGTTGCGTTCTTCCAAAGCATGAATCACATGCTGTACAAGGAGGTCTCGATAATGTGCAGACGCCACAGTGCACCTGACTGGCCTCTGGATGTATTCTCTTCAAAGAAGAACGGACCGAGAATAAGGGTACTTGGGAATCCACACTACAAGCGCTAATAGAAAGCACTGATGCTGAAATCGTTGTAGGCACTAAAAGCTGGCTAAAGCCGGAGATCAGCTCAACCGAAATTTTTGCGAAGAACCTAATCATGTTGCGAAAGGATGGGCTAAATGCGATTGGCTGTGGCGTGTTTGTTGCTGTTTGAAGTAGTTTTTCTTGTCACGAAATTGAAGTAGATAGTAACTGTGAGCTATTATGACCAGAGGTCATTATTGGCAACCGGAATAAAATAATAATTGGATCCTTTTACCGACCTCCCAATTCAGATGACACAATTGCTGAAAGGTTCAAATAAACTTGAGTTTGATATCAAACACGTACCCGACTCATACAATAATAGTTGGTGGTGACTTTAATTTACCCTCGATATGTTGGCGAAAATACATGTTTAATTCCGGAGGTACGCATAAAATATCATCCGAAATTGTGCTAAACGTATTCACTGAAAATTGTTTGGAGCAGTTAGTTCATGAGCCCACGCGAATAGTAAACGGTTGTGAAAACACAGTTGACGTCTCAGCAACAAATAATCCTGAGGTATAACCAACATCAAAACGGATACAGGAATTAGTGAACACAGGGTTGTCGTAGCGAGACTGTATATTGTAACCCCAAAATCCTCCGAAAATAGACGAAAAGTGTACCTATTGAAAAAAGCAGATAAAAATTCACTTGACTCTTTCCAGATTAACAATATAAGTGTAAACCAGATGTGGCTTGAATTCAGAGAAATACTATCGGCAGCAATTGAGAGATTTATGCCAAATAAACTGACAAACAACGGAGCTGATCCTCCTTGGAACACAAAACGGGTTAGAACACTGTTGCAGAAACAGCGATATAAACAGACGCAAAATCCCCAAGATCGACGATCTTTCACAGAAGCTCGAAAACTAGCGAGGACTTCAATGCGAGATGCTTATAATAATTTCCACAAAGAAACTTTGTCTCGAAACCCGGTAGAAAATCCAAAGAGATTCTGGGCGTACGTGAATTATGCTAGCGGCAAGACACAATCATTGCCTTCTCTGCGCGGTAGCAATGGAGATAATATCGAAGACAGTGCTGGCAAAGCAGAGTTACTAAACAAAGCCACCCGAAAAGCCTTCACAGAAGAAGAGAAAGTAAATATTCCATAATTCGAATCAAGAACGAAAATTAAAATGGTTCAAATGGTTCTGAGCACTATGGGACTTAACTTCTGAGGTTATCAGTCCCCTAGAACTTAGAACTACTTAAAACTAACTAACCTAAGGACATCACACACATCCATGCCCGAGGCAGGATTCGAACCTGCGACCGTAGCGGTTGCGCGGTTCCAGACTGAAGCGCCTAGAACCGCTTGGCCACACCGGCCGGCAATCAAGAACAGCTGCCAACATTAGTAACGTAGAAATAAATATCCTCGGAGTAGTCAAGCAACTTAAATCATTTGATAAAGGCAAGTCTTCTGGTCCAGATTGTATACGAGTTAGGTTCCTTTCAGAGTAGCCGGCCGCGGTGGTCTAGCGGTTCTGGCGCTGCAGTCCGGAACCGCGGGACTGCTACGGTCGCAGGTTCGAATCCTGCCTCGGGCATGGGTGTGTGTGATGTCCTTAGGTTAGTTAGGTTTAAGTAGTTCTAAGTTCTAGGGGACTTATGACCTAAGATGTTGAGTCCCATAGTGCTCAGAGCCATTTGAACCATTTGAACCTTTCAGAGTATGCTGATGCAGTAGCTCCATACTTAATCATACATAACCGTTCACTCGACGAAAGATCCGTACCCAAAGACTGGAAAGTTGTAGAGGTAGAAAGGTAGTAGGAGTAATCCACTAAATTATTGGCCCATCTCATTAACGTCAATATGCAGCAAGATTTTGGAACATTTACTGTATTCGAACATTATGAATTACCTCGAAGAAAACGGTCTCTTGACACACAATCAACATCGATTTAGAAAACATCGTTCCTGTGAAACACAACTAGCTCTTTACTCGTTTGAGTGTTGAGTGCTATTGACAAGGGATTTCAGATTGATTCCGTATTTCTGGATTTCTGGAAGGCTTTTGACACTGTACCACACGAGCGGCTTGTAGTGAAACTGCGTGCTTACGGAATATCGTCTTAGTTATATGACTGGATTCGTGATTTCCTGTCATAGAGCTCACACTTCGTAGTAACTGACGGAAAGTCATCGAGTAAAACAGAACTGATTTCAGGCGTTCCCAGAGGTAGTGTTATAGGCCCTTTGCCGTTCCTTATATATATAAACGATTTGGGAGACAATCTGAGCAGCCGTCTTAAGTTGTTTGCAGATGATGCTGTCGTTTATCGACTAATAAAGTCATCAGAAGATCAAAAAAATTACAAAACGACTCAGAAAAGGTATCTGAATGGTGCGAAAATTGGCAGTGACCCTAAATAACGAGTGCTAAAAGGAATCCGTTAAACTTCGGTTACGCTATAAATCAGTCAAATATGGAGGCCTTTAATTCAACTAAATACCTAGGAATTACAATTACGAACAACTTAAATTTGAAGGAGCACATAGAAAATGTTGTGGGGAAAGCTAAGCAAAGACTGCGTTTTATTGGCAGGACGCTTAGAAAATGTAACAGGTCTACTAAGGAGACTGCCTACACTATGCTTGTTCGTCCTCTTTTAGAATACTGCAGCGCGGTGTGGGATCCTTACCAGATAGGATTGACGGAGTACATCGAAAAAGTTCAAAGAAGGGCAGCACGTTTTGTATTATCGCGAAATAGAGGAGAGAGTGTCACTGAAATGATACAGGATTTGGGGAGGACATCATTCAAACAAAGGCGTTTTTCGGTCCGGCGAAATCACCTCACGAAACTCCAATCACCAACTCTCCTCCAAATGCGAAAGTATTTTGTTGACACCGACGTTCGTTCTTTCCGCGCGCTGTACGAGATTAGAATAATAGCGAATTGTGAATGTGGTTCGATGAAGCCTCTGCCAGGCACTTAAATATGATTTACGTAGTATTCATTTAGATGTAGATGTAGAAGTACGGCAAGTATTATGGTTCTTCATGCACAACACGCGGTTTAACAGTACCCCAAATTGGGTCGTTTTGTGTATTCAGTGCACCCGGTTGTGTAAAATGTGCCTAGTCACCCAGCAGAATATTCCACGGCCACATGTCATCAACTTCGATCCGTATCAGACCAAAGAGCAAACTCAGAATGTTGCGGCATGTCATTAGGTTTCAGTTGCTACACAGTCTGGATCTTGTAAGGGTACCAGTATGAAATAGACCCCAAAACTTCCTGTACTTTTGACAATGGGATGAATAATTCTCGTGACACTGCACGAGAACTATCACTACTCCAGTGAGATGCCGCATGGTCACTTACAGCAACGGCAACCTCGCCAATAACTTCCACTGGTATAGGACGTCTTCTCCTTCCAGGCGCCACATCAAGCTCACCTATGTTTTTGAATTTCACTATCACCTTCTTTAATCTGTTTAATGACATCACGCCACTCCTCAGATGTTTTAGTAGGTGATACTCTCTCAATGCAGCTCTTTAATTGATGCTGTTCAAATAAATAGTTTCACTTAGAGCGCATGGTCTCTCTTCTCGATAGCCATACTGTTCACTCCCGTTATGGCTTGTCAAATGGCAGAATGGGTGTCAGACCCTCATGCAAACAGCGTGCAGCGACAGATATCCACCTGGTGGTCAAAACTAGAACTAATTTTTTTCCCAGCATAAGTCGGTTCCACATTAACGCATTAGCGTATCTGTCAAGTTTCGCCACCACACGGTAATTAGAGCCCATACTGGATAGCGATTTAGGGAAATCACGGAAACCTAAATCAGAATGGCCAGAAGCGGGTTTGAGCCGTCGTCCTCCAGTATGCGAGTCCAGTATGCTAACCACTGCGCCACCTTGCTGGGTCAGCAAAAAGTGACCTCGCACTAGCTGCTGCAGTGTCCTCAGTCCCCCTCTGAGTTTTATAATGACCTCTGATCAACCATCTGTGATGTATCTGCTGTCGGTATGCGAGCTAACATCCCAAAGATGTTCGGGCTCACATGCGGTTCCTCTTCGTCGAAATGTCTTGGCTCAAACTCGTCTAGGGGTTGAACTGCACGTGTCGCTTTACACGCCCAAAATTAGACACTTGTGACCCTTTGGTTAAATTGTCTGGCTGATGGCAAGTTTACGATATTGTATGAAGCATACAAAGTTAATATAACATATAACAACAGTAATAATAATATCGGGAGCTAAATTAACAACCCATAAATGATGTAGGCCACCCAGTTGCGATTTGGTTAGAATAATGTTTATTCAGAAAGCGAAAGTGGTCATATTTATAATTACTGTTACACTCGAGCGCATATCCATTTGACACAGTTCGATCATTCCCAATCTCATCGTGAAATACAAGTCCAATACTCCACCTCATTATCCACGAGAAAAATTGGTGTTCACACCAGGCACGCGGCTGCTCACCATTCAGAGACACCACACAACGCGAAATTTTCTAGGTCGCTTCACTTCCTAGCTACCTATCGACCGACTGTCCGCTTTCGCGTCTCAGTCCGAACTCTACCCTTTGGTGTCTAGACTAGAACTGTTCACTTTGGGGTCTCCAGCCGTACTGTTCGCTTTCGCGTCTCCACCATCATCGTCCCTCTGCCCGGAGACGCGTGCCGAACACCGTCACTCAACTGACTAGTGCAGTTCCCTTCCCTGAAGCCGTCCATCTGATTGGCTACAGCTTATTCTACATTATTTTACATTTTAACATATTTAAATAATGAAAGCTTGACCACTTTCACGTTCTAAATCAAGTAACATTAATATCCATTCCATAATAAATGTTAAATCATTTACATAAAACCAATACAATTTCCTTCTTAACTTTGAATGTCACAGCCAGTAGCCTTGCACCAAATGTGTCTTCTGATAAATAAATAAAGAACAAAAGTGTCATGTTGTCACCGTTGAATGTGTTTTGTGTGGAGGAAATGATCTGATGCTTAACTGAAAATACTAATAATTTAAATTTACTATGTCTTTTAAACAAATGAAGTTACAGAGTTGATATTTACAACATATGTCATTTTAATGATGCGCTTTTATATGAAATGTCGATCGTTAAGATCGACCAAAACATTCAGATTTTAGCATTCAGGTCTTTGTTCCAAAAGCTGTTAATTCCACTTCAACAGTAAATCCTAAACTATTAAAGATATGATCAATATTCAAGTTTTATTGGGATCACCATGAAAATTTAAGAAAGATGGTAGATTAAAATTACTGTGGCTTCATTACTACAGAATTAAATAGTTTTCATAAATGTTCCCCTTTATGGCCGATCTTACACCCGCCATATTTAACACTGCTACGCCTCCCTGGGCACAAACAGCTCCTATGGGGTTTCCCTATGACGTAGGTTCTCGTCTGTCTCACTCGCACACTACAGCGCTTAGGCCTGATCAGCCTGGGCTCATTCAGCACAATAGACGCCAATGCATTTTCCCATCTTGTGGCGAATCTGCGCTCTTTGTGGCACACGGTCCTGGACGACAAGATTCGTTTCACCATTCCTGGAAGGTTCTCTCTTTCAGCCATGTACTTAAATGAGAGCTAAATGCAGGTTAACTCACAGGTAGACGGGTGGCCGATTGATTTCCTGACTACCGGCCTGGCTGGTTTCAGCACCTGGAGGTGACTCAGTGTTGAGCAGGAACGTGGACCTAAAGAGACTCTTTTGCTGGCTTCCACGTTGAAGTTCATTTTTGGCACCAGTACGCGACGTGGTATTGTCCGAAGACAGCCAATTTCTCCATCAGTAGATGGTAGGCGGCAAACAACATGAAGTTCACCAGATGAAGAACATCATCTCGAGTACACGTCAGCTAGTACACAGACTGTGCTGGATCATCTAGGACATAGATTCACTACAGTATCGTAATTATGGAATCGAGTGTTATTAGTGTGAATCTCATCCATCGCAATGATCAACAAATTTAAAGGGAACTGGCATGACGCTATGACGCGAGGCTTGGTTCTTAATGACCGCATGTGTTCCTATTCTGCTGTATACACTTCACAGGCTGTTAAGTAGTTTATCAGTTTCTGGCTACGTGCTCTTCTTCAAGAGATAGAGTTTCTTGCACCATGTATTACGAGCTAACGAGTATGATTGTCTTGCTTCCTTTGGTTTTCTGTCGCAGTCCTGTTTCTACAGAATGTGTATGCTTATTCGGCAGACGGTGTCGTAATGTGTCGAGGGCCTGCCCTGTGACATATCGGCTCGCTTCCTGCTTCAGATCTGTCTCTTGCATAACTTGATTTTACCTGTGGCAGTGTTAACGAATTTTAATAAAAGTTTCTAATTTCCTACCCCTCACTATTATGTGCCGTAACAATATGTACCATAGAAGAGATAAGGGAAGAGACTCGCTTACTATACTCTGAAATGACTAAAGCTATGGGGATTATTCGCAAAATACAGCTGCAATATGCTAATAGTTGTTCTGGTGAACTAAAACTTTGTGTGAATAAATCGGTTTGAAAGTGAACACGTATGTATCTCCAACAATGAGCGTTATGGTAGCCTATCTACTTCTAAAATGCTGATCGTCATGCCAGAATTGGTGATATCGCCCCTGTTGATCATTAACGACGCTTAAGCATTTGCAGTCGTCCATGAATCGATAAAATCTCGCGAAGCTGGTTCTCGTTGTGTACGATGTCAACTGACCGAAAAATACCAACACGAACGTTTCTAAATGTTGAAATCACATATAAGGCATTTTTAAAACGAAGAAGTAGACTTTCCCAGTCACTTAGTAACCGTTGATGAGTCGTCGTTCGTTTGCTACCAAGCACGGAGCAAGCGATGTAGCACGGTGTAGAAACATTCACTTCCCCTACAGCAAGAAAGTTCAAAAGAACATATTCCTCAGCAAAGTTGCTAAAGATAGGGTTTCCGAATTTGATATGTCCACTAATTCATCACACTCGCAGAGGTCCAACAGTGCGTGGTGACACCTAATGTGAGATCTCAAACCAAAATTAAAACAAAGATGGGAAAGAAGCTTCCGCAAGCTGTGAGTTTGCTTCAAGATATTTCTGGTTGTCACAGAGCCGGAAAAACAATCCATTACATACATAATCTTCTTTTTGAGATGGTAGAGCACCCACCGTACAATCTTGATCTAGCTGTACGTGAATTTTCACCTTTTTGGTCCGTTGATAAAACATCTACCTAAATCTAAATTTTTTCAGATGATGCGGCTGTGTAGAATGTGCACGATGTCAAAAAGCTTCTTCCAAGAGAAAATTAGCAATCATGTTAAGAGGTGGACAAAGCACATAGAAATTGAATAAAATTATATCGAGACATGACGTCAATTCCAATGTCAATTTCCCAATAAATGGTTAGCTTTTTTTTAAGAATTGCTTTTACTTTTCAACTTTCTTCGTATTTTTTGTCAAATTCCGAGTGCGAGCGAACCAGCAGGAATCAAGCAATATATTACTTCTTCCCTCATACATGTCGCAAATTGACAATGAGCGTGAAGTCTCCGGAATTCGAGCTTATACAAAGAGTTATTGACAGTCATTTTTCCTGTGCACTAGTAGCGCATGGAGCTGAATGGTAGGTCGGGGGATGGAGAGAGACAATAGTACCCTCCGCCAAGCATTTCACTGCGCCTTGCGGGGGACGTATGTAGACGTTAGCCTAATAATTTCCTTAAAGTGGTAATTAAAGGCTACGGTCAAGCATAGTCTAGTTCGGGGATATGAAGAATTTTTGTTAAGCTTACGATGCATAGGGATAGTAAAATAACTGTTTGAAATAAATATAATCTGAGCAGAATATTTCCGTATTTCTGCGTAGCGTGTTGCACGCGCTGGCGTGCCACAGGACAAAGCTTCGCATCAAAGTAAGTGAAATTTAAGTGCAAATATATGCAAAAGTTATGGAAATCGGTAAAGCCATAAAATACTTAATTGCTTTAATTAAAAATGTATTGAAAGTCACTGTAAAATTGCCGTAGACTAAAAAAGAATGAATTTTAAAAAACACGGTATCAGTGGAATAGAATAAACAGTGATCGAAGCAGAATCACTCAGCTCGTTAAAAATTCATAATGGAAGCTGAAGGTCTCGCAGTTGTGTTGTGTTACGTCCAGTAATATAGCCGTATTAAATGTTGCCGTATATATATATATATATGTGTGTGTGTGTGTGTGTGTGTGTGTGTGTGTGTGTGTGTGTGTGTATTTAAATGTACCTGTTTGTTTCTTAAGACACCCGTTGTATACGTTTCGTCAGATAAAAGTCACCTATGCGGACATTTTTCCTGTCGTTACATGGCGTTTGGTATCTAGTATACGATACAACAGTTTTTGCTAAACAACACATTATTAAATGCAATCGACATACAGTATAACGATACAGAAGTATCATAAATTCTCTCCACAGTTCACAATTTTACGTCACACATTTATTGTTTCAGAGTTCCCTTGTGCTGAATAATATTGGATACATGCAATGAAAAAAATATTTATTGTCTTATATATGCGTACATAGTTTTAGAATAGCGTACTGGGCATACTAGGACGGATTAGTTTTCGCCTATGATCTTCGTATTCAGAGGAAGCGGAAAACACATAGCTTATGTATGCAGTAGATTCCTAGTCCCATTGCAAATAGTTCACAGCACCAAATCTGGGCAGATGAACTGGGAAACTAGTCTAATTCAGTCAAATTATTTTTATACGTGCAAAATTGCATTTTTAGGCTCATAGCTTGTGCAGGTCACCTGTTGACCTGCATCACTATCGTCATTTAAATCTTTCTAATGCAGGGAGGTGTAATACATTTCTAGCATATATAATTGGCTGGATCGGTTTTTTCAGAGCTTCCTGGAAGTCAACAGAGCATTACATCCAATAAGACCATAGCTAGTAATACATCAGTGGTCAATCTCACCGCCTGGTTGTGGATAATTTTACTTATAGTTTGAATAATGGTTGTAGCGTTGTTTCCGTTTCTGAGGGTAAATATGGCAAAACAGAAGACAAGACCAAACTACGTACGTCGGCCGGAGTGGCCGTGCGGTCCTGGGCGCTGCAGTCTGGAACCGAGCGACCGCTACGGTCGCAGGTTCGAATCCTGCCTCGGGCGTGGATGTGTGTGATGTCCTTAGGTTAGTTAGGTTTAATTAGTTCTAAGTTCTAGGCGACTGATGACCTCAGAAGTTAAAGTCGCATAGTGCTCAGAGCCATTTGAACCATTTGAACCAAACTACGTACCGCATTTAGCCTACTTCTTGCGAAACGACCAAGGAAGATGATATACAGCGTTCTTATTCGGTAGATGGCCAGCCACCAAAAGTGTTCGATGCTTCGGATCACGAGACAATGTTGTCGGTTTTGCGACGTCCGCCATAACAACACTGACGCCTGATCTGTTCATCAGACATTGTACGTTACCAACCCTTTTCCTATTGTTTATACGGAACCTATTCGGCCAAAGAGATTAGATTATAGATTTTCACACTGCATGTATATTTCTGAAGGCTGATAATAAAAAAAGATTTACGGTAGTATATATTTATGACAATAAAACACAACGCAAATCTCACTGAAGGCTGACCGAAAATATAACTTAAGAAACGACGTGCATGTTTCTGTGCAGCGCTTAACGAAGTATTCTACACGTTCATATAATTTTTTAAATAAATTTCAGGAGCAGGATTGAAACCTCTGTAATTAAGAGGAAAGACATTGCGGCTGATCAACCTCAAAAACGACGATGGGTTAGCTGCCTTTCGCAAAAGTAATTCGTAATTTCTGAACTTTCACTTCATTTGTAACTACTCAGTTAATATTTTCGTTGTTGGTTCAGATTGTCTTAATAGGTGTAAATGTGAGGATTTTTGTCTTTATTGTATAGTTTGCGAGCTATGTTTAAGTTCTTTTAAGAAATATTAAGATATGTAATGTCAGTTTCGCATACAAAGCTAATAATTCACTACATATACGCCATAGATCGGAAACATTAGTTTATTCCTGCCTTTAACAGTGCACACTATTCCATTTTTAGATAATGCAGTGCTTAAGTCCGACAGATAACTGTCTTCTGTTATAGACACAAAACAGTGATCGTGAAAACTTACAACTTAACACTTCGTCACCAGGTTGCGGCGTAGTGGCAGTAAAATCTTTCCAGTTATCCAGCAAGAATGAATATACAGGGTGTTACAAAAAGGTACGGCCAAACTTTCAGGAAACATTCCTCGCACACAAATAAAGAAAAGATGTTATGTGGACATGTGTCCGGAAACGCTTCATTTCCATGTTAGAGCTCATTTTAGTTTACGGATGAGGCTTCATTCCAACGTGATCAAATTGCAAATTTTCGCAGTCAACATGCGTGGGATGACGAGAATCCGCACGCAATTGTGCAATCACGCCATCAACACAGATTTTCTGTGAACGTTTGGGCAGGCATTGTTGGTGATGTCTTGATTGGGCCCCATGTTCTTCCACCTACGCTCAATGAAGCACGTTATCATGATTTCATACGGGATACTCTACCTGTGCTGCTAGAACATGTGCCTTTATAAGTACGACACAACATGTGGTTCATGCATGATGGAGCTCCTGCACATTTCAGTCGAAGTGTTCGTATGCTTCTCAACCACAGATTCGGTGACCGATGGATTGGTAGAGGCGGACCAATTCCATGGCCTCCACGCTCTCCTGACCTCAACCCTCTTGACTTTCATTTATGGGGGCATTTGAAAGCTCTTGTCTACGCAACCCCGGTACCAAATGTAGAGACTCTTCGTGCTCGTATTGTGGACGGCTGTGATACAATACGCCATTCTCCAGGGCTGCATCAACGCATCAGGAATTCCATGCGACGGAGGGTGGATGCACGTATCCTCGCTAACGGAGGACATTTTCAACATTTCCTGTAATAAAGCATTTGAAGTCATGCTGGTACGTTCTGTTGCTGTGTGTTTCCATTCCATGATTAATGTGATTTGAAGAGAGGTAATAAAATGAGCTCTAACATGGAAAGTAAGCGTTTCCGGACACATGTCCACATAACATATTTTCTTTCTTTTTGTGTGAGGAATGTTTCCTGAAAGTTTGGCCGTACCTTTTTGTAACACCCTGTATATACAGGGTGTCCCAGCTATCTTGTCCACCCAAAATATCTCTGGAACAATAACAGCTATTGGAAAACGACTTTCACCAGTATCAATGTAGGGCTGGGGCCCATGAATGTACATATTTGGAAACATTCTAAAACGAAAGCATGTGTGTTTTTTAACACAAACTTATGTTTTTTTAAATGGACCTCCTATATTTTTTTCTTCTGCAATCCATAGCATGACAAAGCACATACACAATGGCGTTGATTGCATCGCAATATTCCCATTACATCCCGAGATATTGAGACGCGAAGTTGACTCTTGTAACACCCGACATGCGCTGCTAGCGCACGACCTGGGGCTCAGGCTTGAACCCCATGCTGCCCGTAATCGCGATGTGATTGACATGCGTAATTACACCTCCATACCTATCAAGAGGTCCGAAACAACGGTAAAATGTTTAGTCCACTTGCTCGTTTCACTAAAACCATCAACATGAATTTTACTATTACGAGTGAATGATTAACTGTCACTTGCGCTAGATCTACAGTAAAGTAAAGTTTTAACGTTGAACGGCATTACCTTTTTAGTAACGGATTAACGATAAGCGAAGTTAAGCATGTCAATCACATCGCGATTACGGGCAGCATGGGGTTCACGCCTGAGCCTCAGGACGTGCGCTAGCAGCGCATGTCGTGTGTTTCAAGCGTCAAATTCGCGTCTTAATATCTCGGGATGTAATGGGAATATTGCGATGCAATCAACGCCATTGTGTATGTGCTTTGTCATGCTATGGATTGCTGAAGAAAAAATATAGGAGGTCCATTTAAAAAAACATAAGTTTGTGTTAAAAAACACATATGCTTTCGTTTTAGAATGTTTCCAAATATGTACATTCATGGGCCCCAGCCCTAGATTGATACCGGTGAAAGTTGTGTTCCAATAGCTGTTATTGTTCCATAGATATTTTGGGTGGACAAGATAGCTGGGAGCCGGCCGAAGTGGCCGCGCGGTTCTGGCGCTGCAGTCTGGAACCGCGAGACTGCTACGGTCGCAGGTTCGAATCCTGCCTCGGGCATGGATGTGTGTGATGTCCTTAGGTTAGTTAGGTTTAACTAGTTCTAAGTTCTAGGGGACTAATGACCTCAGCAGTTGAGTCCCATAGTGCTCAGAGCCATTTGAACCATTTTTTTTTTGATAGCTGGGACACCCTGTATAACTTCAGTTACGTGCTACAAAATATTTTATATATCAGGTTATTAATTTCGGCGAGTAATAACCATCTTCAGACCTGTTTGCTAATATTATCAGCAATCAGTGTGTGGTTTCCACTATACTACAAAGTTATGATGAATGTAGCAATCGTGTTGTTATACTTGTTAGCTTGGCCCAGATTAGTAAGTGGTGCAGGCCGCTGTACGATACTTATAAACCGCCCAGAATCTGCAAGCTACTTCGTGAGATAGGGCAACGATAACTGCAGCAAAGTTCTAAAATTCTGCCACGTAGACAACTTCCTCCGATACAGTTACGGCAGCTGTTGCTGAACTCCTGGGCAGCACGCCGGCCAGGAAATTCGCAAACGAGAGTTGCCAGCATGGTGCTCACCTACAATAGCTCGTGTAACAACTCCAGGGAGTTCTCCTATAAATGCCAAGGCAACGCAGCGATTATGTAGTCGGCTATCCAGAGCTAGTTAATAATGATTTAGGTTTTCTGTTTAAGGCATGGAATAGCGATGCATCCACTAATGCGTTTCGATTACGCACCCTTGCGGTCCCCGAGTCACTACACACGTTGCCGAACCCTTTGAGATTGTCAGTAATTGTTTACCCCATTATATCCAACAAGAGCAGTTTGCTCGTATCGCTCTTCTCTTCGCTGAAGAGTTCGTTTCGTAGAACTGTTAAGTTAATTATTATTATATTATCATGTTTTTATTCTTACTCTTCTTCACGGACAAAGCCAGCTGACCTGTTCCGGTTTAACAGTACATCTCTGTGTCTTCCTGAAGGAGAGCTAATTTGGATACGTTATTTTCGTTCATTCTCAGCACTTGCTTCTACTACTTATTTCTATATCCAGTAATTTTGGTTATACAGAACAGAGGTCTAGATATAACCATAACTGTTGTAGGATATCACAATTCTGCTGCATGGATCTGAGATTCATATCTGCGTTTCATCACCGATGTCTCGTTCCCATACAGCAGAGTTGGGAGATCCATCGTTCCACATAATTTTGTGTTTCAGTTGTACAGATCTTCAATGTCATCGTCATAATTTCATGTGAGATTACACCCAAGGTAATTTAAGTGTGTGACCCAATCTGATATAACATTATTATTGATCGGGTAGTCTTTACCCGGGAATATGAATGTTTGCTTTTTTATTGTCGAACTTAAGCGGTTTATCTTTCAAAAATTCCGTTTAGTGGATAAACGGGTTTATGTAGGTAACCTTGTCAGACTGTCAATAGTGCTTGGTAATTTGGAATATCCCAGCAAGTCCCTCTGTTTTTCATATTCGAAAATTAAGGAACGTTGTGGTATAAAGTCCCGGTGACGATGTGGTCATTGTTGACGAAACACAAGTTCGAAATGAGCAATAGGCTGCGACCGCTCCATGAGTCGTTCTATAATTCAGCATAAATGATTCAGGGAAATCACATAAAACCTAAAACTGGATGGTCAGACTGGAATCTGAACCATCGTCCACAGGATTACAAGTACATTTTTGTAACATATCTTTTGATAAAACCGCAAAGATGAACTCTTGTGGCTGATTGAATAGTCCTTAAGGGACCTGATAATGTTATGAATAACGTCAAATGATATTCCTGCTTATGCACTCCTACGTAATAATTCCTATTGCAAAGCAGTTAAAATGTTTGCGAAATTATGGTAGCCAAACTGAAAAAACAGAAAAAGTATTACTTTTAATTTCACTTATAAAAAAGCAAAGTTTTCGAAAAAGTATCATCTATAAACACTTTATGTGGTGCTAATCTTTGCTCTACGAAGTTTTAATTATTTAACCTATGAAAAAGCGATATCAGAGTGTATCCTTCTTCCTTTTCTGACAGCGGCACGATGTGGTTGTAACGCATCGCCAGTAATAACTGGACCGTTAAATTTCAGACATGGATTTATTTTGTAAAATGACCAATCTCTCAATTCTTCTGTTTTGATTATATAATTCAAGCAATTTTTGGCATTGCAAATTAAGTTGGAAGCGCCTTGCTTGGTGACCCAATGAGCCAGAAGCGGTCTGTCGTTAGTTATTTTATAATTAGAAAGTCGAACCTGAATATTAATTCCAAGTCCGATTAACTTTTTACGCAGCAATGGACACACACACACACACACACACACACACATGTTCTTTCGTCATCAAGCGAGCCGTTCACCTACAACGACCATTTGACCGAATTTCATTTTCGTTCAGACTAATAAAGGCAATGAACATAATGTTATTTACTGTAAAAAAATAATCATTATTTACAAAAATTTCCACTGCAAATGATAATAATTGCACTTTCCCCTTTTTACCGCCTTTGTAGTCAGTCCTTTTGTTTGAGACTTTATGAGACACCTGAACAGGAAACTTCACCATTTAATACGAGAGGAACCACTGCATTCTCTTACCATTGTCTCACTTTGCTCGGATTTCGTATTCGAACAATATTGGAGAAAGACTGGAGCATTGAATTATCCCATGGTGCAACATCATCATTGTTGTTTCCTGACACCTTTAAGCTTCTGTCATATGCTTCAAAAGCCCTTCCCTGGATTTTCCAGCGCTTTTATTTTGTAACTCTATCGAACTCTTTGTTGGATTGTACCTATCGAGACTAGACGTTGGTTCCGGGTCGTGACGTGAAGATGTAGCGTAATACTAGTGCAAAAAGAAACACTGACATTTACCTTCTACAATATATTTTGAAAATGTAGGTTTTAGTGACAGACTTACCTGTAGTGTTGCCCGAGCCATAAATTTGGTTGATAGTTATCAGTTTTAGTGTGAGTTTCTGAATATAAGGAATTTGAATGCGAAATATTAAATGGGATGAAATCTGCAGCATAGCCTTTACTCGGATATATGTTGAAAGACGACAGACTGGTTGTCACTTGACGAATTCAACGAATTTGATTTTAAACCAGTACCTCTTGCCCGCGAAAGGCAAAGGTCCCGAGTTCGAGTCTCGGTCGGGCACACAGTTTTAATCTGCCAGGAAGTTTCATATCAGCGCACACTCCGCTGCAGAGTGAAAATCTCATTCTGGAATTTGATTTTACAAAAATAGTTATAATTTAGTTATAATTCTTGTTATGACGTGTGTTGGTGGTGTCTTCAGTTCAAAGATGGTTTGATACACTTCTGCATGCTGTTCCGTCCTGTACAATCCTCTTCATATTTGCATAACTACTGTATCTACATCTAAACCTACATCTACATCTATATGATTATTCTACTATTCACAATAAAGTGCCTGGCAGAGGGACCAATGAATCACCTTCAAGCTGTCTCTCTACCGTTTCACTCTCGAACGGCACGCGGGAAAAAAGAGCACATAAATTTTTCTGTGCGAGGCCTGATTTCTCTTATTTTATTGTGATGATCATTTCTTCCTATGTAGTTTGGTGCCAACAGAATGATTTCGCAGTAGGAGCAGAAAACGGATGATAGAAATTTCATGAGACGATCCCGTCGCAACGAAACACGTGTTTCGTGCTCGAACAGTCCACGGGTGTGCTGCCGGTCCATAGTGTCCAACGGGCACAACATTTCGGCCATCAGACATCACCGAAATATTGTGCCCGTTGGACACTATGGAGCGGCAGTACACCCGTGGACTGTTCGAGCAAGAAATACACCAGGAGAAGTTGAAGAATCAAAACACGTGTTTGTTTCAGTGATTGCCACTCCAATTCACGTAACATGTCTGTGGCACTATCTCCCCTATTTCGTGATAATACAAAACGAGCCGACCTTCTTTGAACTTTTTCGATGTTATCCGTCAGTCCCATCTGATGCGGATCCCACACCGCACAGCAATCAATACTCCAGGATAGGGAGGATAAGCGTGGTGTAAGCAGTCTCTTTAGTAGACCTGTTGCACCTTCTAAGTGTTCCACCAATGAATCGCAGTCTTTGGTTTGCTCTACCCACAACATTACTATGTGACCGTTCCAATTTAGGTTATCTGTAATTGTAATCCCTATGTACTTAGTTGAATTTACAGCCTTCAGATTAGTGTGGCTTTTCGCACCATAGAGCTATCTTATGTAAATCATTTTGAGAAATCGTTTTGGTCATCTGATGACATTACAAGACAGTAAATGACTGTATCATCTGCAAACAATCTAAGAGGGCTACTCAGACTGCCTCCTATGTCGTCAATATACACTACTGGCCATTAAAATTGCTACACAAAAAAGAAATGGAGATGATAAACGGGTATTCATTGGACAAATATATTATTCTAGAACTGACATGTGATTACATTTTCACGCAATTTGGGTGCATAGATCCTGAGAAACCAGTACCCAGAACAACCACCTCTGGCCCTAATAACGGCTTGATACGCCTGGGCATTGAGTCAAACAGAGATTGCATGGCGTGTACAGGTACAGCTGCCCATGCAGCTTCAACACGATACCACAGTTCATCAAGAGTAGTGACTGGCGTATTGTGACGAGCCAGTTGCTCGGCCAGCATTGACCAGAAGTTTTCAATTGGTGAGAGATCTGGAGAACGTGCTGGCCAGGGCAGCAGTCGAACGTTTTCTGTATCCAGAAAGGCCCGTACAGGACCTGCAACATGCGGTCGTGCATTATTCTGCTGAAATATAGGGTTTCAAAGGGATCGAATGAAGGGTAGAGCCACGGCTCGTAACACATCTGAAATGTAACGTCCACTGTTCAGAGTGCCGTCAATGCGAACAAGAAGTGACCGAGACGTGTTACCAATGGTACCCCATACCATCACTCCGGGTGATACGCCAGTATGGCGATGACGAATACACGCTTCCAATGTGCGTTCACCGCGATGTCGCCAAACACGGATGCGACCATTATGATGCTGTAAACAGAACCTGGATTCATCCGAAAAAATGACGTTTTGCCATTCGCGCACCCAGGTTCGTCGTTGAGTATACCATCGCAGGCGCTCCAGTTTGTGATGCAGCGTCAAGAGTAACCGCAGCCAAGGTCTCCGAGCTGATAGTCTATGCTGCTGCAAATGTCGTCGAACTGTTCGTGCAGATGGTTGTTGTCTTGCAAACGTCACCATCTGTTGACTCAGCGATCGAGATGTGGTTGCACGATCCGTTACAGACATGCGGATAAGATGCCTGTTATCTCGACTGCTAGTAATACGAGGCCGTTGGGATCCAGCACGGCGTTCCGTATTACCCTCCTGAACCCACCGATTCCATATTCTGCTAGTAGTCATTGGATCTCGACCAACGCGAGCAGCAATGTCGCGATGCGATATACCGCAATCGCGATAGGCTACAATCCGAACTTTATCAAAGTCGGAAACGTGATGGTACGCATTTCTTCTCCTTACACGAGGCATCACAACAACGTTTCACCAGGCAACGTGGGTCAACTGCCGTTTGTGTATGAGAAATCGGTTGATAACTTTCCTCATGTTAGCACGTTGTAGGTGTCGCCACCGCCGCCAACCTTGTGTGAATGCTCTGAAAAGCTAATCATTTGCATATCACAGCATGTCCTTCCTGTCATTTAAATTTCGGGTCTGAAGCCCGTCATCTTCGTGGTGTAGCAATTTTAATGACCAGTTGTGTAGATCAGGAACAATAGAGGGCCTATAACACTTCCTTGGGGAACGCCGGATATTGCTTCTGTTTTACTCGATGACTTTCCGTCTATTACTACGACCTGTGACCTTTCTGAGAGGAAATCATGAATCCAGTCCCACAACTGTGTCGATAACACATGGGCACGTTGTTTGGTTAGAAAACTCTTGTGCGGAACCGTGTCTATATCCTTCTGCAAATCTAAAAGTGTGGAATCAATTTGACGTCGATAGCATTCATTACTCCATGAGTATAGAGACCTAGTTTTGTTTCACAAGAACGATATTTTCTGAATCCGTGCTGACTATGTGTCAATAAACCGTTTTCTTCGAGGTACGTTATAATGTTCGAACACAGTATATGTTCCAAAACCCTACTGCAAA